>NW_028317837.1:600000-848148 GCF_062004578.1 Staurois parvus
ACGGAATATAGGTCCCACTAGGCTCCCAAGATATACCCCAGAGCGTGCAGAGGAAGAATACGAGGCTTCATATAGGCAGGAAGGGAAATCCAGGGGGTCATTCAAAAGATATGACACCCCAAAGGTCATTACGTTTTTGAAAGACACCGTTCCTATTTTCACCAAGAAAGGGTCCCTAGAGATTACCGAACATATGGAAACATATGAACAAACCTTAGAAATTCTAGGCATTAGGGATGACCGCATCAAAATTGGATTATTGCCATGGGTATTTGAAGAGAAATACCGACAATTCTTTGATACCTTGAAGGCCTTCTCCAATCAGTCCTGGAGAGAGGTAAAACATAGGTGCCACATGGAATTTGGGCCTTATAGAACTGTTACCTCTGCCAAGGCCTACAATTTAAAGTGTGGTCCTAACCAAAGCCCTGCAGAATTTCTGGCCGTCCTCAGAAATGCATATTTCCTGGCTGAGAAGGATCCCAATCCTGACCAGCCAGAATTCAAGACTCTATTTTATGAAGCATTACCTGGGACTTGCTCAGGATTACAGGAAGCTACGCTCTCTTGATTGGTTGGTGAAAGAAAGTGTCTATTTGTTCTCAATCCAACAGTCCAGTGAGGGCGGGATAAAAAGAAAGCCCAAGAATAGTCCCAAGATAGTGGCAGCCACTACCGTTTCCTCTCCAAATCTAAAATTTGCAGGCGGAGAAGAAATCATATGCGGAAGTAGTCCGTGGGGGTAAACCCAATGGTTCCCCTAGATTTGCCCCTCAAACCCAGCAAATGAAGGAGGCCCCCAGCTATGCACACCAAACCCAGTGGGTGAGGAAGAATAGACGAGAGCCAGGGAATTACGGTAGTGGAAGTGAAAAGAATAAAAAGGTATGAAAATGCCCAGTATAGTGATGAGAACCAAAGGGGTCAATGGTATCCTCAGAGGTTCTACGATCCTCGCCAGAACCAACAGAGAAATTTTTATAGAAACAACAATTTTAATAGGAACCATAATTTTAATAGGAATGCCAATTTCAATAGGAACCCTGACTTCCAAAGATTCCCTCAAAACCAGGAACACCCTCAAGCTCAAAGGGTGGATACAGTACCCCAGGTTCCCCTCAATTACAGGGAGAACCAGAAACCTCAGGGAGCAAGGCCATGGTGTCGGGACCGGAGCAGCAGTTCTGACTCCGGGTCTCCTAGCCAATCCCGTCCGCAGTACAACCGCAATTACAGGAAAAGGGAGAATCCCCAGAATGACTCCTCTAAGCGCATTGAGCAAATAGAGGCGCAGATCAGGAAAATGGCTGAACAAATGGACAGGCTTGTCACTAATTATTCTTCCAATCCTTTTTTAGGAGCAGCTCCTGTGACCAACCAAGGGTCCCAGAATTGATAAGTAACCAAGCCTTAACCCAACAGGGGAGAACACTGAATGGGACGACAGGAGATGTATGTCCCGTCCTTGACATGCCCACTAATGGACAATCTAGTTCTCGGGCCAAGGGGGACCAGTTGTTGGGTATTAATTCCTCTCCTGTTTTTCAGTGTCCATCTATTTCCCCTAATATAGTCGCTGCATCGGAAGTCGTCGCGATTGACAAGCCAGAAGGAACGCCAACTTCTAGTTGTGCTTCTGTGTTGAAACTGTCCGAGAATCCCGCCAGGAAGGATAAGGGTGATGTGTCTGCAACATGCGGTGAGATAAGAGCCAATCACATGTCACTGAAGGGCCCACAGATCTTCAACCACGCTAATTTCATGTGTGAGCTGACTGAATCTGATGGAAGATATTATGCCACAGTGCAGGATGCCAGTGATCTTTCCATTGTCGGCCTAACAGACACTGGATCCCAAGCTACCATCATGTCACAGGAACATTAATAAAGTGGCGAATGTCATGCCCAATAAGCCAAAACGTAAAAGCTTTGACAGCTCACTGATTGGTGTAGGTGGAGACCCATTACAGGTCATGGGTACCACCTGGCTTAGACTTAAACTGGGTGTGACGGGAGCAACTTTTGGGGGTGGGGGGACCCCTGTATCATCTCCCCAAATCATTATGTTTAACCCACCCTGTGCCTGTTTAAGGGGTACAGGGTGTACATGTGAATGTCCCAGTATTGTGTATTTGTGTGTTGTCCATTGTCTAGACCACATGGCTGTCCATTGTTTGTTTGCCATGTGCTCCCCCCCACGGTGCTGTGCCTTCCTGTCCAGCAAACTATTATGGGATGTACTGTTTGTGTATTGGTGTGGGGGTTGGTCAATGTCCTTTGCCGCATGGCTGCATCCCATTGTTCTGTGTCTTGGTTGGATGGGGAGGGGTGATGAGGTGTTTCCTGCCTATACTGTAGCCCTTCCCACTGATAGGGTGGGCTGATGATGTGTTTCCTGTCCCTGGTTGTCTTTCCCCGCCCTCTGTATAAAACATGTTGTTTGTGTACAATAAAAGTAGTTGGCTTTCTGTCTTAAGAAGAGCTGGGTGCTGTCTTTTCCTGAGGGATTTTAAGGGTGTGGTCCATGGATGGTGTTCGGACAGGGGAAGCTGTGCTATAACGGAAAAACTCAGTGCGGTCTGGGTTCCGGTTCCGTTACACTGGGTAATAAGGAACTTAGACACCCCATTATCATTGCCAATCTCTCCCAGCACTACATGATAATCGGGATAGACGTCCTGAAAAGGCTGAACACAATAGTTGACTGTGTGAACCAAGTACTGTGGTCACAGGTAAATACCCCGATTAAATATGGGAAACTTAACCCTCCCCATTCCCGGCAACACTGCCACCTGGTGGAAGAAAGGCCTGGTTCCTTGGAAATCCATTTCAGTAATAGTCAACTTCCTGATGTCACGGTTATCCAACCTGATGACCATAACCCGACCAGAAGTGATGAGGATCACATTTTTAAAATTCCCAGAAATAAAATAAAAGATATTTCCCTCCAAGATGACATCCTTACGATATCTTTTCATCAGGAGGATAAACCAAGAAAAGGGGGGAATCACGCCCAATTCTTGACAGGTATTGAAAGGGTTAACAGTGATTTGTTTATCCCCATCCAGATAAATGGTCTTAATAGGTCAAAATATGCCAAACTACATCTGAGACAGGAACACAGCTTTGTAAGCCATGGGCTGATAAAACACCTGACCGAGATGGAAATGATCCGTTTCTCCACACCTCAGCGTCATTGGATTTCAGACTCCATTGATGACTCTGATGATTACAATTCAATAGCTAGGTGTCTCTTAAACGTCACTATAGGGAATAAAACAGCCACCCATGTGTTCCTAGTCCTGGATAATCCCCAGACTAAAATTTATTTTGGCAATGATGTGTTACATCGCTTTGCAATGCAAGTCGACCTAATTAATGACTGTTTATGGAGTCGACTAAAGGGGGACCCCGAGAAATACCAAAATCTGGACTTAGCATTAAAATCCCAGCAACAGATGCCTTAGCCTGTTGAAGTCCAGGTAGCCCAGAGGATGACAATTCCTAAGGGCATAAATAATTTCATACTCCTCATCCAAGTTAAAAAGGGACATAAACTGAAGGGGTCAGATGCATTAGTATGCCTCTCCCATAAAATGCAGGGGGAAGGACTGAACATTACACACACGCCCCTAGTCAACACACATCAGTCCCCAATGTACATTTACATACATAATCTGTCCAATCAGGACATCGTCTTACCCAAGGAGACCCTCATTGGTCTAGTGGTAGAGACAGAATATCACACTTTTGGAGTCACTAACCAGGTGATTGGACTCATCCCCGATGAATATTTATCGGAGGAACAATTAATTGAACAATCGTTCCATTCATTACCAGAGGGTATCTTCACCGTAGAGTCCATTTATCCCTTCGATTCTAAAGATGGTACCTGTAGAATTGAAGAGACATCAATTGTCTGATCAACCAATCAAAGAACAAGAGTACCCCAAGGGACCTGGATGGCAGGAGAACGCACATCATATGCCCAATGACCTCACCACAAAACTTGAAGAGGCCTATGAGATAGGTCAGCCAGAAAGCTTTCCTGGATTCAAGGAGTTAGTGGAAGAGATGGTAGCCCTCCCCGATGCGTGGTCCAATGATCTCGACCGACAATTGCTCCGAGAGCTTCTCCTTGAATTCCAAGAGATATTTGCCAAGGATTCTTACGATTGTGGGACTACTGACCTACACATTGCCAGGATCCAAACAGATCCAGATGCCCCACCAGTATTCGTCAGACAGTATAGGTTGCCGTTAGCTTCCTATGAATCTCTAGCTGAGATTATCAGGAAGTTACATGAAAGGGGTATAATTAAGCCCATCCACAGCTCCTATAACCACCCGATCCTGGGGATTTTAAAACCCAATGGACAATGGCGTATGTGCGCTGACCTCCGTCAGCTAAACAAGCGTGTTTACATGTCAGGATGGCCTGTCCCATACATAGACCAATGTCTAGCCCAACTCCAAGGATCCCGAGTTTTTACAGCCTTGGACTGTGCCCAGGGGTATTGGACCATCAAGGTGAGTTTTGGCAACCGACAGTATTGTTGGGTGCGAATGCCTTTCGGATTTATAAATTCCGGACATGAGTTTGCCGTGTTTATGCACAAGGCCATGCCAGATGCCCTCGAGCGGGGAACGTTGGCATATGTGGATGATATCCTGATCAAAAGTCCTGATATGGCCAATCATATTACGGAACTTTGACACGTTTTGGGCCAACTAAAAGCAGCAGGGGCTAAACTATCCTTACAAAAAGCCCAATGGTGTCGCACAAGGGTAAATTTCCTAGGCCACGAAGTGACCGCTGAAGGTTTGAACCCACAAAAGAAGAAGGTTGAGGCGGTTCTAAACTGTAAAGTCCCTACTAACCTTAAAGAATTGAGATCATTCCTAGGTATGGTAAATTACTCGTGTAAATTCATCGATAATTACGCCGAGATAAGCAAGCCGTTGCTTCACCTACTAAAGAAAGATGTGGAATGGTCGCGGGGTAAGAAACAGGAAGACGCCATGAAGGAGTTGAAGGAACGTCTCACACAGGCCCCATGTCTCGTGTATCCAGAGGGAGGTAAAAACTTCTATATAGAGACAGGGTTCACGCAGGTAAGTATGAGTTCTGTTCTTTACCAAAAACAAGATAATGTCAGTAAGGTGATTGCCTATGCCAGTAAAACTTTGTCCCCGGTAGAAATGAAATTCAGTGACTGCGAAAAGCTCTATTGTCCACCATGTGGGCATTACAGAATTTCCACAGTTATATTCAAGGAGAGAGAATCATTGTTGAAGCGGCACACCAGCCTTTACAGTATTTAAAGAGTGAACGTATCAGGGGAGGAAATGTGTCTAATAGCCGCATCACTGCTTGGACTTTGTCTTTGCAAGGGTGGCCTCTTGAAATTCATTATAAAACAGAACAAGGAAAGTCCAGTAGCCCAGGGCCTAGCTGAGCGCCATGATTGTTCCACAACTACGCCTGCTATGGAGGCCCCGGACACTGACTTTCTGGAAGAACATCTGTTCTCTCCCTACAAGGTTTATGATGAAGAATACTGTAAACAGCTGCCGTGCGTTTATGTAGACGGTTGTGATTTCCATCACAAGGATGGGGAACAGCTCCAACTAGTGGCAGGTATTGGAATCGTTTGGACCCAAGGTTTCACCCCGATTTCTGTGGGATACAAACTTGGACCAAAAAGCAGTCAGGTTGCTGAACTTACTGCAATTCTTAGAGCAGTTGAGATGGCTATAGAGTTCAACATTAAAGAGTGTGCCATCATAACTGATTCCAATTATGTCAGGAATAGTTTTGTGGAGTATTTCCCCAGGTGGAAGCGAAACAACATGAACAAGAGTAATCACAAACCCGTGAAACATGGTAAGCTCTTTTGTCACATCGATGAACTAGTGAGGTCCAATGATATAACCCTGCACTTCAAAAAGACCCGAGGCCACTCCAAGGTTCTAGGGGCCGAAAAAGAAGGGAACGATTTGGCTGATTCTCTAGCCAAGGAAGGGGCCATCACCGGTGAATTACTAGACATAGATCATCTCTTAGGTACCGTACAGATTGAAGCTGTCACCAGGCAACAGGCCAGAACAGCTGGTGATCCTAACGTGTTACAGTGGAGTCACGATTCTCCTAGTGAGGATTTAATTACTGCCCAGAAAGAAGACCCAATAATTGGCTTGTTTTATAGTCATATAGAAGATCCCAACCATGATCCCCTCAATCAGGAAATATGTAGCGGGAAGGAGGATTTACGTATTTTAATGAAATCCAAATCCGAATTCTCTTTATACCAGGGATTGTTGACAGGAACCTCAAAGGGTGGTATCCAACAATGGGTCGTCCCACTTAAATTTAGAGGTTTGATGCTACAGCATGCCCATGATGCTCCTACTTCCGGTCATCGCGGAGAGAAAATCACGTATGAGATCCTGCGGGATTATGCCTACTGGCCTCATATGTTACGTGATGTGAAAGCGTACTGCCAAGGTTGCCTGATATGTCCCCAATTTCAACCCACCAAACCAACTCATAGAGCACCTCTCCAGAAAAGGGGGATATGTATGCCTTGGTCAGACCTTCAGATGGATTTTATTGGGCCCGTAACAAAATCTCCATGTATAATACATAAGGGGGGATATGATCTCCATGTATAATACATAAGGGGGGATATGATCTCCATGTATAATACATAAGGGGGGATATGATCTCCATGTATAATACATAAGGGGGATATGATCACCATGTATAATACATAGGGGGGGGGATATGATCTCCATGTATAATACATAAGGGGGGATATGATCTCCATGTATAATACATAAGGGGGGGATATGATCTCCATGTATAATACATAAGGGGGGATATGATCTCCATGTATAATATATAAGGGGGATATGATCTCCATGTATAATACATAAGGGGGGGATATGATCTCCATGTATAATACATAAGGGGGGGATATGATCTCCATGTATAATACATAAGGGGGGATATGATCTCCATGTATAATACATAAGGGGGGATATGATCTCCATGTATAATACATAAGGGGGGATACGATCTCCATGTATAATACATAAGGGGGATACGATCTCCATGTATAATACATAAGGGGGGGATATGATCTCCATGTATAATACATAAGGGGGGGTTGCTGTAGGAAAGTCCTGGTTCCTTTCTTGGATACACAGAATATAACTGGATATAACATTTATAGGAAAAGTTGATCCCGGGAATATCCGATTGCCTCTCGGGGGGTCAGGGAGGAATGTTTCCCCTGCAGGAGGAGATCGGATCGTGCTTTGCTGGGTTTTGCCTTCTGGTGGATCAGCTGTGGGTGTCGGATTATAACTTTTATTATTAATGGTACAACTAGATGGATGTCTTTTTTCAGCCAGACTAACTATGTAACTATGTAGGTCCCACACCGCTGCCTCCCATCTCCTGAGACTGCACTCAGTGACTTGGGTCTGAGACACTCCAGACATATCCCTCCACCCGGCACAGCCAGCAGATAACAGAGAAGGAAGATTATGGGAGAGAAATCCAGGAATACAGGACGGGGAACACAGCTCAGGGAAGTGACCCGGGATTACAGGCTGAACACAGAACAAATGGCGGCTGACTGGCGCATTACCGCCTACAAAGTGCTTCATTCCATCCCATGCGGAGTCATGTGACCTACAAACCTTCAATGCCATGTTGTATTTATTACCTCCGAGGGATGAAATCATGGAAAAATGATGAATGCAGGGAAACGGGATATGACGTCATCACGCTCGGCGTCTTCATAGGGTGCGGTATCCACGAGAAGGGAAGAGGCATGAGATGCAGCTCCATCTCGGATGAGCACGAGGCAATCTAGAATATGACGAGGCAACCATTCTAAGGAGTCTTTTGGGTGATTTCAGAGACACGGCTCACTTCCTCCGGTGGCCAGTAACAGTCTGATTGGCTGAGTGACTTTAGATGGGAATCCGGAACGTTGGTTGTTCTGCCTGCAGCCCGAGTGTGAGGGAAATGTTTGGGCTCTAGGTGGTATATAGTATATACTATGTTGTATACGGTCAGTGATACGGGACGCAGGTCTCATACACCCCTATAGGAAGCGCACTGAGCCTCTAATAAGCCCCTCATGTTGGGGGGGATGGGCGTTACCCTAGACTCTGACCCCTCCTTCCAGCCCCCACATCCAATCACCGGCTAAATCCTGCTGCCTCAACCCCCGGAACATCGCCAAACTCCGCCCCTTCCTGACCAATGACACCACAAACAACTCATCCACGCCTTGTTATATCCCGCCTCCATTACTGCAACTCCCTCCTCACTGGTCTACCGTCACACAGGCCACACCCCCTTCACTCTATTATGAATGCTGCTGCTAGACTCATACACCTTACCAACCAATCAGTGACTGCCGCCCCTCTCTGCCAATCCCTCCACTGACCTCCACCCCTCTCTGCCAATCCCTCCACTGACCTCCATTCAGTGTCCTCTACCCCTCTCTGCCAATCCCTACACTGACCTCCACCCCTCTCTACCAATCCCTCCACTGACCTCCACCCCCCTCTGCCAATCCCTCCACTGACCTCCACCCCTCTCTGCCAATCCCTCCACTGACCTCCACCCCTCTCTGCCAATCCCTCCACCCCTCTCTACCAATCCCTCCACTGACCTCCACCCCTCTCTGCCAATCCCTCCACCCCTCTCTGCCAATCCCTCCACCCCTCTCTACCAATCCCTCCACTGACCTCCACCCCTCTCTGCCAATCCCTCCACTGGCTTCCATTCAGTGTCCTCCACCCCCCTCTGTCATTCCCTCCACTGACCTCCACCCCTCTCTACCAATCCCTCCACTGACCTCCACCCCTCTCTGCCAACCCCTCCACTGACCTCCATTCAGTGTTCTCCACCCCCCTCTGTCATTCCCTCCACTGGCCTCTATGATTACAGCACGTCCACCATGTGAATGACAACCTTTCTATGACCCGTGTGATCTAATACATACAACATGGCATTGAACGTTTGTAGGTCACATGACTCCGCATGGGATGGAAGGAACCACTTTGTAGGCGGTAATGCGCCAATCAGCCGCCATTTTTTCTGAGTTCCAGTATTTCAGGTTTACAATCCAATCTTTTATTGAAGTGAGTCGCAGATATAATCCAGATACGTTTACCGGATCAATCGGGACGGCATTGTTTCTTCTGATGTATTACAGGCTGATATCACCCCGCCCCCGCCCTACTCTGGACCAATCAGTGAGCAGTATGGGTGGAGGAATGGATTTGGTGTTCATGACCCACCTGTGCTGATCTCTGTAGGAGTGTCCTCCTCTATAAATGTCCCCGTTATTCCATCCTCCTCCATAGACTGCTGATCATCCCTCACATACGCCTCTTCTTCTTCTGCTTTCACCTCAAATTCTATATCGATTGGATCTCCACTCTACATCAAGAGAAGGAGAGAAAATATCATCTGGAAGATAGAAGGTCACAGAAACTCCACACATTGTCTGTATGAATCCATGTTCTAGATGCTCCATCCCACCAACCTTGCAATGGTGAGGGATGGTGTGACCTTCCTGTGTGGAATCCCGGGAATACAGAGGACGGGGACATCTCTCTGGTGGGTTCCCATGACTGGATCCATCTGTAGGAAACACACACACTGACTGAATCCATTGTTTCTATGTGTTTATCAGATGATGGGGGATCTAGGTGGATCCTCCGTACTGCTCTCTCCTTACCCGGTGATGTGAGGGGCGGCTGATTGTCCATCATGACGTCCTTGTAGAGGTCCTTGTGTCCTCTCTGGTGGTCCTCCATCATGACGTCCTTGTAGAGGTCCTTGTGTCCTCTCTGGTGGTCCTCCATCATAACGTCCTTGTAGAGATCCTTGTGTCCTCTCTGGTGGTCCTCCATCATGACGTCTTTGTAGATATCCTTGTGTCCTTCTAAATATTGATGTGTATCATCATCAACTGGAGATAAAAGACGTCACGTGACTAAGGAGGAAGAGGACAGACATGACTGGAGGAAGAGGACGGACATGACGGGGGGTTACTGGGTGTAAATAGAACATAACATCTTATTACCTCCTCTGCTGCTATTTCCTGCAATGTCTCCGATCTCATTCACACCAAATGGCACAGCCTATCTTTATTCCACATCACTTCCTGTCTGTTCCTGACATCACTTCCTGTCTGTTCCTGACATCACTTTCTGTCTGTATTCCATAGAGAAGTCCTGTCTGGGTAGCAGAAATGAGATCACCATCTTGTGGAGTTCAGAGGAACTGCAGCCCCGAGAAATGTCCCCTAATACCCATTCCTGCACTGTATTACCTTACAGAGATATCAGGGAGGAGCCAAAATAACTACAAAAAAGTAAGAAACAATAAACCAACTCTTATGCAACCAACTGTTTAAAAAATATATTTTACTACAGATAGAAAAGTCTTAAAGACACAGAACACAAGATAAAAAGAAAAGATACCTAATAAAACAGAGACCCCCAAAATCAGACAAACTACCCAGAATCTCCCATCCCTTATATCAGAGAGAGAGACAGACTACCCAGAATGTCCCGTCCTTCATATCAGAGAGAGACAGACTACCCAGAATGTCCCATCCTTCATATCAGAGAGAGAGACAGACTACCCAGAATGTCCCATCCTTCATATCAGAGAGAGAGACAGACTACCCAGAATGTCCCATCCTTCATATCAGAGAGAGACAGACTACCCAGAATGTCCCATCCTTCATATCAGAGAGACAGACGACCCAGAATGTCCCGTCCTTCATATCAGAGAGACAGACTACCCAGAATGTCCCGTCCTTCATATCAGAGAGAGAGACAGACTACCCAGAATGTCCCATCCTTCATATCAGAGAGAGAGACAGACTACCCAGAATGTACCGTCCTTCATATCAGAGAGACAGACTACCCAGAATGTCCCGTCCTTCATATCAGAGAGACAGACTACCCAGAATGTACCGTCCTTCATATCAGAGAGACAGACTACCCAGAATGTCCCGTCCTTCATATCAGAGAGAGAGAAAGACTATCCAGAATATTCAGTCCTTCATATCAGAGACCGAGACAGACTACCCAGAATGTCCCATCCTTCCTATCAGAGACCGACACAAACTACCCAGAATCTCCCATCCCTTATATCAGAGAGAGAGACAGACTACCCAGAATGTCCCGTCCTTCATATCAGAGAGAGAGACAGACTACCCAGAATGTCCCGTCCTTCATATCAGATAGAGAGACAGACTACCCAGAATGTCCCATCCTTCATATCAGAGAGAGAGACAGACTACCCAGAATGTCCCGTCCTTCATATCAGAGAGAGACAGACTACCCAGAATGTCCCGTCCTTCATATCAGAGAGACAGACTACCCAGAATGTCCCGTCCTTCATATCAGAGAGAGAGACAGACTACCCAGAATGTCCCGTCCTTCATATCAGAGAGAGAGACAGACTACCCAGAATGTCCCGTCCTTCATATCAGAGAGAGAGAGAGACAAACTACCCAGAATGTCCCGTCCTCCATATCAGAGACTGAGACAGACTACCCAGAATGTCTTGTCCTTCATATCAGAGAGACAGACTACCCAGAATGTCCCGTCCTTCATATCAGAGAGAGACAGACTACCCAGAATGTCCCGTCCTTCATAACAGAGAGACAGAGTACCCAGAATGTCCCGTCCTTCATATCAGAGAGAGACAGTCTACCCAGAATATCCCGTCCTTCATATCAGGGAGAGAGACAGACTACCCAGAATGTCCCATCCTTCATAACAAAGACTTAGATAGACTACCCAGAATGGCCTGTCCTTCATATCAGAGAGAGAAAGACTACCCAGAATGTCCCGTCCTTCATATCAGAGAGAGACAGACTACCCAGAATGTCCCATCCTTCATATCAGAGAGAGAGACAGACTACCCAGAATGTCCCGTCCTTCATATCAGAGAGAGACAGTCTACCCAGAATATCCCGTCCTTCATATCAGGGAGAGAGACAGACTACCCAGAATGTCCCATCCTTCATATCAGAGAGAGACAGACTACCCAGAATGTCCCATCCTTCATATCAGAGACCAAGAAAGACTACCCAGAATGTCCCATCCTTCACATCAGAGAGAGAGACTGTCAGGGAATGGGAAGATCGCGGCAGCGATTGAATCTGCATATGCGTAGAATCCTGACAAAACGTACAGGCAGGGAGGCACTAGGACCCAGGCGTGCCTGTCATCAATGACGGCGCAGGGCAAGCACTAGGACCCAGGAGCGCCTGTCAGGAGTCGGGCGGGCTATTTAAACTCAGCTCTTGCAATGTTCAAGTGCCATATGGTCTTATCTGTGTTCCTGAGTTCCTGTGAGTAGATTGTTTGTAGCTGACCTTACCTGACCCTGCTTTGCTGTCCGTCTCCTGCTCTGATCCCTGGCTTGTCTGACCATTCTCCTGCTTAACCCTGTACGTTCTGACCTCCTGTTAACGAACCCGGCTTGTGACCTGTTTATCCCTCTGCCTGCTGATTTTGTACTATGCCGCCACCACTGTTACCGACCCGGCCTGCCCGACGCTGCTCCTGTTACCTCCTCACATCAGACTCTCACCTGCTATACACCTCCAACGGTGCTTCTACCCCAGCTGGGTGAACCCAGGTGCCGCGACCTGGTCTCGGCCTGCTCCAAGTCCATCCCCACCATCAGGGGCCCTGGTGAACAAGCAGGTCGGAGATTAGATTCCGCGCATTGGGGGAATCCAGTCTGTGGAGTGCTAGAGGCTACCGCAGTGGGATCCCTGACAGAACCATACGGCCATGTCAGAGTCTGGAGGAGGACCTTCACCCTGGGAAGAGATGTGCCAACATCTGGCGGCACTCACACGGGCAGTGAAGACCCTGGAAGAGGGATACAAGCACCTGGAGGGACAGGTCCAGAGCCTGGCCGCACCAACACCCACAACTCCAGGCCCAGTGGGTACTCCTCCGACCATGGGTGCAGCGGGGTCTGCAGTTGGAGCAGCATTTACCATCCCCCCGCCAGAGCCAAGAGTACCGACCCCTGAGCGGTTCAGTGGGGACCGAGGGAAATTCAGGGCCTTCCAAAATTCCTGCCAGCTGTACTTTGACCTGCAACACCGGACCTTCTCTTCCGAATCAGTGAAGGTAGGATTTGTCATATCCATGCTGCAGGGGGAGCCCCAGGGATGGGCTCATCGCCTGATGGAGGCCCACCACCCACATTTAAATACTGTCGCCACATTCTTTAAGGCGATGGCACAACTGTACGATGACCCACATCGAGCCGACTCGGCCGAAGCAGCTCTCTATTCATTACAACAGGGACGCCGGGCAGCGGAGGACTATGCCGCTGAGTTCAGGCAATGGAGTGGAGACACACAGTGGAATGAAGCAGCTTTACGCCACCAGTTCCGGTTGGGAATGTCAGGACCACTGAAGGACGAGTTAGCAAAAACAGAAATTCCAGACTCCTTGGAAGGTTTAATTGATCGGGCCATACAGATTGATCGCCGACTGCGGGAAAGGAGACAGGAGAGGTCCAGCCAGGGGCAGAGAACTTCATGGATGATACCCAGAGTAATAGTCATGCCAAGGGTCAGTGTCGGCAGTCGGAGCTCCGAACCGTCCGAGGGGGCCGAACCTATGCAACTCGGCCTGATGCGGCCTACTCTTTCTACTGAGGAACGACAGAGGCGTCGAGCCAATAACCTGTGTCTTTACTGCGGAGCAGCGGGTCATATGGTGAGCTCCTGTCCGGAGAAAGACTAAGTTCTCTCCTATTCCTTTTAATATATCTACTGTATGTGCAGGCAACCCCACTCACTTGGCTGTACCTGTGTCTTTTCGGCTTCCCAGAGGAAGCACACAGGTGATGGCTATCATTGATTCCGGGGCCTGTAGTTGCTTTGTCGATCTCGGTTTCGCTACCCAGCACCAGATACCGTTGCTCACCAAAGAACACAGGGTGAATATTTTTCTGGCTGATGGGTCTCAGATAAAATCGGGGACGGTAGACCGGGAAACCCCTCCTATACATACCACGGTGGCGGGTTATCACCAGGAGTTTCTCCGCTTGGACGCCATCGCGTCCCCTCTATTTCCAGTTATTCTGGGGCTCCCTTGGCTACGAGCTCACGACCCCCAAATTGACTGGAAGTCCGGGTCGATCCAGTTCCACTCACTATACTGTCAGGAACATTGTCTACCTAGGGCATCACTAGATACCCCGGCCTTGTTAACTGTAAGCTCTGAGGCTGAGTTAACTCAAATGGTACCTGCAGCTTACCACAAATTCCTGGACGTGTTTAGTCCACAGGGGGCAGAGGTTCTTCCCCCACATCGGGCCTATGATTGCCCCATCGATCTGCTCCCAGGCTCCGAGATTCCTTTTGGCCACATTTTTCCCTTATCTGAGCGGGAACTAGGGGCCTTAAGAGAATATATCGACGAGAGCCTCCGGAAGGGATTTATCCGCCCTTCCACATCCCCGGCCGGGGCAGGGATTTTCTTTGTTGAAAAGAAGGACGGATCCCTGAGACCGTGTGTGGATTACAGAGACCTCAATAAGATTACTGTCAAAAACCGCTACCCCCTTCCTTTGGTCCCAGAATTATTTCAGAGATTGAGGACGGCATCCATCTTCTCCAAGTTGGACCTCAGGGGTGCCTATAACTTGGTTCGGATACGTGAGGGGGACGAGTGGAAAATAATGCACCTTCCAGCACTTTGTCAATGACATTTTCAGGGACTTTCTGGATATCTTTGTCATTGTCTACTTGGACGATATTCTGATATTTTCCTCTTCCCTGGAAGCACATCGGGGACATGTTAAGAGTGTGCTGGAACGTCTCCGTCAGCATGGCCTTTATGTGAAAGCCGAGAAATGCTGCTTTGAACAGGAAAGCATTTCATTTCTTGGTTTAATAATCTCCACTACGGGGATCGCTATGGACCCACAAAAAATCTCGGCTATCCTGGCATGGCCTGCCCCCACGGATAAGAAGGGAGTTCAGAGATTTATTGGGTTCGCCAATTTTTATAGAAAGTTCATAAAGAACTTCTCAGGCTTGGTAGCGCCCATTACCCAGCTCACCAAGGTAGGAGTTCGTTTCCAATGGACTCCAGCTGCACAGGCAGATTTTGATGCATTGAAAAAACTATTTACAACGGCTCCCATTCTGAGCCACCCTGATGCATCCCTACCCTACATACTAGAGGTAAACGCATCGGAAGTGGCTGTTGGAGCAGTACTGTCACAGAGGGTAGGGGCCAAGGAGCTAATGCATCCAGTGGCTTTTTTCTCCAGGAAGCTTTCCCCTTCTGAAAGGAACTACGATGTTGGGGATAGGGAGTTACTAGCCATTAAGACAGCTCTGGAGGAATGGCGTTATCTGCTAGAGGGGGCCCTACACCCCATTCTGGTCTATACTGACCACAAAAACCTGGAGTATTTAAAAACAGCCAAACGCCTCCGTCCACGCCAGGCCAGATGGGCACTGTTTTTTGCGAGATTTAGTCTTCACATAACATATTGTCCTGGGTCAAAGAACACTAAGCCTGATGCCCTTTCTCGGATGTTCGAGGATCCTAGGGAGATGCCCCAGCCAGACACCATCCTGCCGGCAGGTAGCTTTCTATTGCTACAGTCGGAACTACTGTCTAAATTGCAGGCGGCATCCAACCGGGTTCCTGACCTGCCTGGGGTCTCCCTGCTGAACAAGGAGGGTCTCTTTTGGAGAGGGGAACAGGTCGTGGTACCCAAGGAGGTCCAATCCCTGGTGTTGGGGTTTTGTCATGACCATCCCCTAGCAGGACACTTCGGGATACATAAGACGTTAGAGCTGACACGACGCACATTTTGGTGGCCAAACATGGCCAAGGACTGTGAAGCATATGTGAAATCTTGCCCCGTCTGTAACCGAAACAAAACCACCAGAGACAAAGCCCGGGGCCTATTGAAACCACTGCCAATACCTGACCGACCCTGGAGTATGATCTCGTTAGATTTTATTGTTGACTTGCCACCCTCACGAGACCACACCGTGATCTTTGTGGTTGTGGACCGCCTGTCTGAAATGGCCCATTTTCTGCCACTAGCCAAGACACCATCGGCTTCCGAAACAGCCCAAGTATTTATTGAAGAGATTGTGAGGCTTCACGGAGTGCCAAAAGAGATTGTCTCGGACAGTGGAGTACAGTTTACTTCCAGATTCTGGAAAGCATTATGTGAGGGGCTGGCGATTAAGTTATCTTTCTCGTCAGCATATCACCCCCAGACAAACGGGCAGACAGAGCGAACTAATCAAACGCTTGAGCAATACCTGAGATGCTACACATCTTTCCTGCAGGATGACTGGCTGACACTTCTACCAATGGCGGAATTCGCATATAACAATGCGAATCATTCCGCCACCAACCAATCCCCGTTTTTCGCCAATTATGGGTTTCACCCTACCTTCTTGCCAGACCTGGTTCCTGAGAACTCAGTCCCGGCGGCCCAGGACACCTTAGAATTCTTCACTACCAATAACAAGCTACTACAAGAGACAATGGCTAAGGCCCAAGAGGACAGTAAAAGGTTCTGTGACAGGAGGAGAAAGGGAGAATTGGCTATACATCCTGGGGATCGGGTTTGGTTATCACCTTTTAAAAATCATTTTATTCCTGAAGATCACTAAACCCCAAATCTGATGTATTCTTTGATAGCAGACACCCTATATAATACAATGTTGGGAGTTGTCATTTTCTATGTTACATGATATTAGCACAACAGTTTATGAAAGGCAACATTTCAGGAACAATATAGTAACGTTTATTTCTGAGCACATAAATGCAATTCATGACCTATTTTCTGGTGAAATATAAAAGATGAGGTTGTGCCGAGGAAATGGGATTCCCAACATGTCAAGCCGTAACACTGTGTGCACTTGGAACGCTTTAATAGCCCCTCCAGGTCATCAGTATAGAGTTACACAGGAGCACTGGTGCTCCAATCATTGCTCTCCCTCCGGCGTGTGCGCTGATATGTAACGTGTGTGGGGATCACTGTGTTCCTATGTAGGCACCCCAATGTACATGTCACGTCCTGGTCTGTGTATAGGAGGTCCGCTGAGCTCCCTCTGTCTTTCCCAGTGACACCCACCATGGCAGCACCGGGCTCTGCTGTCCCACATGGTGTCAGGGGGAGGGGCACATCTCAGTGGTGGGAATGATAGGCGACTTCACAGCCACTTGTATCACTTCCACATGACAGCCGACATTCAGATTTACTAAAGTCCTCACACTCCCGGCTGTATAGCGGTGGGCAGTGTGGGGGGGAAATAACACGTCTGCAGCATTGTTAAAAATCTGAATCCCCAGCAAGTGACTGGAGATTCAGATTTTACCCCCCCCCCCCCCATCCTGGCACCCTAAGATGGTTGCCTAAGCCTCCTTAAGGTGGTCATTGGATTTTTGGACCTGTATGTGGCAAGGCTGCCAGAAAGTCTGTCACTTGTGGTGTCCTCATACTGGGGAGAAGTAGCAGAATGTGTTTTGGGGTGTAATTCCACATCTCCCCATGGCGTGTGCCAGAAATAGCTCATTAAATGACAACTTGGTGTAAAGAGATTTTGTTTTTCATTTTCCAATAACTTATGGCAAAAACTGTAAATGTTCCATGGACACAACATGCCTCTCAGCACATACCTTGGGATGTATCCTTCCCATAAAGGGGACATTTGGGGATGTTTGTAAGGTCCGGGCATTTTACTGCCTCAAGAAATGTGATCGGCAGTCAGAAAGTAACAGCGACGTAAAAGCTGCATAAATTCCATTCTATATCCCATAGTTTGTAGACGCCATAACTTCACACAAACCAATCAATATCCACGGATTCAGCTATGCTTCTACCAAAGACACGGAGCAGAATACACGTTGTACTACATGTATGAAGAAATCTGATTTTATGGGATATGTTTTATAACAAAGTAGAAGATATCATTTGTTTTCAAAATTAAAAAATAACCCCCCCCCCCAGTGGTGATCAAATATCACCAATAGAAAGCTCTATTTATATCAGTGAAATTTGTGTACAGTGTAGCATGACCACACAATTGTCAGTTAAAGTAGTGCAGTGCTGAACAGCAAAAAAAAATTCCCTGGTCATGAAGGGGGTAAAACTTTCTGGAGCTGAAGTAGATAATAAATCTTGCTGTCATCATACAGTTTGGTTTCATTTTCTTACATTTCTCAGGATGTCGTTCTTCTGAGCTCCACAAGGTGGTGATCACACATATACAGAGACAGGAAGTGATGTCAGGCACAGATGGGAAGTGATGTCAGGCAAAGATGGGAAGTGAGCTCAGGCACATACAGGAAGTGATGTCAGGCACAGACAGGAAATGAGGTAAGGCTCAGATGGGAAGCAATATCAGGCACAGACAGGAAGTGATGTCAGGCACAGATGGGAAGTGATGTCAGGCACAGGCGGAAAGTGAGCTCAGGCACAGACAGGAAATGATGTCAGATACAGACATAAAGCAATATGGGGCACAGACAGGAAGTGTAGTCAGGTACAGGAAGTGATGTCAGGTACAGACAGAAAGTGAGGTCAGACACAGATAGGAAGTGAGGTCAGGCACAGACAGGAAGTGAGGTCGGGGACAGAAAGGAAGGATGTCAAGCACAGACAGGAAGTGAGGTCAGGTACAGGAAGTGATGTGAGGCACAGAAAGAAAGGATGTAAGGCACAGACAGGAAGTGAGGTCGGGCACAGACAGGAAGGATGCCAGTCACAGACAAGAAGTAATGTGAGGCACAGACGGGAAGTGATGTCAGGCGCAGTTGAGAAGTGATGGGGGGACAGACAGGAAGGATGTCAGGCACAGACAGGACGTTAGGTCAGGCACAGACAAGAAGGGATGTCAGGTGCACACAGGAAGCGATGTCAGGCACAGACAGGAAGCGATGTCAGGCACAGACAGGAAGCGATGTCAGGCGCAGACAGGAAGCGATGTCAGGCGCAGACAGGAAGCAATGTCAGGCACAGAGGGGAAGTGAGGTCAGGAACAGACAAGAAGTGATGTCAGGCACAGACAGGAAGTGAGGTCAGGCGCAGATGGGAAGTAAGGTCAGGCACAGACCGGAAGTGATGTCAGGCACAGACAAGAAGTGATGTCAGGCACAGGCAGGAAGTGATGTCAGGCACACACAGGAAGTGATGTCAGGCACAGGCAGGAAGCTCCATGTGGGAGGAATTATAGAGGAGACGTTGCTGGAAGTGTGAGCAGAGGAGGTAATGAGATTGTATTTGATCATATCTCCCATCACTCTCCCGGTCAGGCTCCGGTCACACCAGGAACTGCACGTTTCTCATGACTTCCCACAGCCGGTTTCCTCCTGCTCATGGGCCAATCGCACTGCACTTTGTGAATTTGCCGCCGTCCTATTGGACCTGGGGGGAGAGAGGGAGGAGGACAGTACGGGGCCCCAAGTACTCATCAGTGAGGGACACTTACTGCCAGAGACTCTCCGCTCTCATCCCGGACTTCACTTCTATAGAAGAAAGGAGGAAACTCCAAATTCTACTGGGAGAAGAGGAGCCAATGGGGGAAATAGCTGCACCACATGTGACACCATGCCACAGACTGAGAGGGACATGAAACACTGAGGACTTCATAATCCTTCCCATGGACCCCCCCCCCTTTATATTTCCCCTCTTCCCATACAAACTGCTTTGGCAATGCTACAATGTCATTTGTTCCTGCCAATAAAGCTTATTGAATTGAGAGGGAAAGAGAAAGAAGGAAAGATGGTGTCACTAATCATGGTGGGACGCCTCATTTGCGGAGTTCCCGGTTTTGTCCTCTAACCCCCCCAGTCACATCCAGCTTACAGTGAAGTCGTACGATTTCCAAGTCGGGGGAAATGCCGATTTCAGGAGTGACACCGATGTCTATGCCAATCCCACCAATAGTAGTGCAGGGACGACTTTAGAAATCGCTGCGACTCCCACCAAGTCACACCCCCCGACATGACCCGTCATTGTGGGCAGTAGGGGGCGACTTGTGATCTGCAAGAAGCATAGCATGGAAATGGCATGCCGAGTGACACCCTATGTGACCGGGGACTAAACACTGAAAGAAGCGGAGTTCTCTCTTAGCCCACCTCTCTCTGTATTTGTTTCTTCCATAGAGAAGACCCTGAGAGTCCTGGATGAGAATGATTGGTTTCCACAGAGAGACAATCAGCAGAAAGAAATGTCCTGTGTTGGTGGTGTCACTGGAAGGAAAGAAATGTCCTGTGTTGGTGGTGTCACTGGAAGGAAAGAAATGTTCCGTGTTGGTGGTGTCACTGGAAGGAAAGAAATATCCTGTGTTGGTGGTGTCACTGGAAGGAAAGAAATGTCCTGTGTTGGTGGTGTCACTGGAAGGAAAGAAGTGTCCCGTGTTGGTGGTGTCACTGGAAGGAAAGAAATGTCCCGTGTTTGTGTCACTGGAAGGAAATAAATGTCCCGTGTTGGTGGTGTCACTGGAAGGAAAGAAATGTCCCGTGTTGGTGGTGTCACTGGAAGGAAATAAATGTCCCGTGTTGGTGGTGTCACTGGAAGGAAAGAAATGGCCCGTGTTGGAGGTGTCACTGGAAGGAAAGAAATGTCCCGTGTTGGTGGTGTCACTGGAAGGAAAGAAATGTCCCGTGTTGGTGGTGTCACTGGAAGGAAATAAATGTCCTGTGTTGGTGGTGTCACTGGAAGGAAAGAAATGTCCTGTGTTGGGGTCACTGGAAGGAAATAAATGTCCTATGTTGGGGGTGTCACTGGAAGGAAATAAATGTCCTGTGTTGGTGGTGTCACTGGAAGGAAATAAATGTCCTGTGTTGGTGGTGTCACTGGAAGGAAAGAATGTCCTGTGGCGAGCAGTACCACCTGCTGGACGCCCCCCATTTCGGTGCAGGGGATGGTAATGAAATGATGACAGAATGGGAGGGACCTGTGTTCAGGCTTCAAAGCGACTCTGGGGGGTGGGAGGGGACCATACACAGTACAATCTGATTGGACAAGGACAGGCCAGATTGAATACGAAGACAATGATTGGCTGAGCTTTGTCCTCATATTACACAGTTTCCGTCATTCTAGAAGAGATTGTCCAATCAGATTGTACCATGTATGAGAACAGAGAAAACATGGAGGGATCAGTCCGGGAGAAGAGAAGAGTGTATGGGGGAGGGGGATGGGGGAGGAGAGCAGAGAATGGGCTAGGCTGTATTATGGGGACAGGACAGTCAGGGCTCATTGGGGGCGGTAATACCCCGAGGCTGAGCCACACTTATACCTCCATGGACCTGCTCCCCCCTTTCAGCCAGGGGGGTCTATGTGCGGCGGCAGGAATGACACCACTGTCACTATCAGCGGGCCCAGCCAATGTCACCGATTCCAGGGAATGGGGCGGGTGTGGTAGGCCAGGGCGGGGCTGAAGGGGTTCAAGCAGAAGGTGAGGAGGCCATATAATGACACCTCCCTGCCTGTAATGTGCCCTCTGAAGAGCGATCCAAAACCAAATCACTCTTCAGAGGGCAAAGCAAGTGTGAGCCGGCCCTTAGACCTTCATGGAGAAACATAGGAATGCTTTCACACTGCCCCCTGCGGTCTGCCCAATGTACGCGCGGTGCCCCATAGACTTCTATGACATCACAAGTTTTTGGTGCGTTTTCTGACCCCCCCTCCCCCGCAGTCCTGCATGCGGCATCTTTGGTGAACTTTCAGAAAAGGCACCAAAAACGGAGGACATAAGAGAAGTCTATGGGAAGTGGGGGAATCCTGTGCTGCCCCCGCTCTGTGGTCAGACTGCAGTGGGGGGTGGTAAAGCCTCTGTTGCATTATATTACTGCCCCTCTTCAGAATTGTGTAGACAGCTGAGCAAAGCCAACATCCCGAGAGCTGGAAAATGTCCTCAGAGCAGACCGACCCCCCCCCCCACAGCCAATCACAGAGCTTCCACTGGCCCCGCCCCCATATAACCCCTCCCCTAGGGGGGCAGGCATGATTCCATGTTTTTATGCAGGAACCATAGAGAATAAAATGGTGGGCGTGGCAATGTTTTATGTCACACGGGATTGGCGCACTTTTCCGGAAAATCTCTATTTTCTGGATTTTAGTCACACTGACATGGAATAATCCGCCATTTTCTGCACACACATGTCACGCCTTCACATTGCACACGCCTGTGATCACCCGCAAAGTGCGTCCATGAAATCTCCATAGGACACGCATGAAACGCCTTTCCAGGGCCCCAGATTGGAGTCACACAGGAGGTCTGCTGATAGAACCATGATGTTCCTGGAGACCCCTGACATTTGGGGGGCGGGACCTACATGTGTGCGTGCAGGGGGTCATCTCTGTGTACATGTGTGGGCGGGACTTACATGTGTGAGTGAGGGGGGCCATCCTAGTGTACATGTGTGGATGGGACCTACATGTGGGGGGTGGGACCTACATGCATGAGTGCGGGGGGCCATCACTGTGTACATGTGTGGGCGGGACCTACATGTGTGAGTGCGGGGGGCCATCACTGTGTACGTGTGGGCGGGACCTACATGTGTGAGTGCGGGGGGACATCACTGTGTACATGTGTGGGCGGGACCTACATGTGTGAGTGCGGGTACCATCACTGTGTACATGTGTGGGCGGGACCTACATGTGTGAGTGCGGAGACATCACTGTGTACATGTGTGGGCGGGACCTACATGTATGAGCACAGGGGGTGGAGTCACTCATTCCTTTTAGGATTGGTTTCTCTCTAACACGCCCCTTTATTTTGGATGGTGGTAACTCTCTTGCTAGGACACGGGATGAACAGCTCACCTGGTGATATCATGGGCTGGGACAGGTCCTCTTTATGGAGAGGTGTGGCCTCTATGAGATCCTAGACCTCTCCTCTGGCCTCCAAAGCATCAGAGAAAAGTGACACGGCTTGGATGGCATGCTGGACAAGCCACTAACAGGTTGTCACCAAAGCAGAAGCGGAAGGGATGGAATCCTGGTTGGTTCCGGGTTCTGATGTCACAGAGAAGGAGGGACAACGTCAGTTCCTTTGTGTCTGCTCAGTGCTCAGGATGCCACCAGTTGGATGAGTCCCGGCTCCCCGGTGGGATGGGAGGGGCCAGGAAAGGGGACAGTGGGATGGGGGGACCCCCTTCCTCCAATTGTGGAAGGGATGGAGTGGCTGTATAGCTGCTGAATCTCCGGCTGATCATTGTGATATGGGGAGGATGCCGGCAGCTGCAATCCTCCTCCCGGTGTGACCACTTCACCCCGAGGACCTCAGAGGACTTCTTCTGGGCACAGGGAGATAGCAATCCACCGGGGTCCCTGCAGCCACAACTAGAACCACAGCATCGGGGTCTGCAGTTCTGAGCCGCTGGATCCCTCCGCACATCAGGACAAAGTCCCCTGTCTGGGATCTACAATACTCCCAGTTCTGGGCAACTGATACACAAAAAGAGATATTCAAGACCTGACTGTGACCATGGGGGATCTATGGGGGTGCTGGGGGAATTATGGGGGTGCTGGGGGATATATGGGGGTGCTGGGGGATCTATGGGGGTGCTTCAGCACATCTAAGCCCCCTCCCCCCTCGCTGCCCTTGCTGTGTTTTTGGTGGATTGCGTTACAGAAGTCCTGGATCCTTTCTTGGATACACAGAATATAACTGGATAGAACATTTATAGGGAAGGTGATCCCGGGAATATCCGATTGCCTCTCGGGGGGTCAGGAAGGAATGATTTTCCTTTGTTTGAGCAGATTGGATTTTCCTTCCTCTGGGTGAGCTGTGGGTATAGGATCGTGTATATGGAGGGTTTCTATGTGTGTGCCCCCTCCCCCCCTCTATTGGTGGAATTGGATGGACTTGTGTCTTCTTTCTATCAGATTAGTTATGTAACTATGTCCAGGCTGAAGGCCTAAAATGAGCCTTGTTCAGTGGAGGCCAACTCCACTCTGGCAGCGAGAGAAATCCCAGCAATGTGTAGAATTACTATCAGAACTATTAGTAACATCTAAAGGCTTAAGCAGCAAACCCACCAAGTTCCAGCTCAGCCCATCCAAAAACATTGGATCCAACTTCCCCCACCCAGGTGCCTGTTGGATCTCCTTTACCTTGTGTAGATATCTCCTTCTCAGATCCTCACGTTCTCATATAAATGGACAACACTCTCTATGTGACACCAGTTTGTAGACTCCACCTTGACCTTCCTAGGGATAGTCAGCTGCCATGCAGTTCTGTGACACCACCTCAGGTGATGGAGCCACTTCTGCTGTCAGCTCTGATATACCATCAATGGAGACACTTGTTGCCGGTGTATTTGGATCACGATTAGAGATGAGCGAATCGAAGTATCCGAAGTGGAATTCGAGTCGAATATCGGAAAAATTTCGATTCGTGCCGAATCCGAAAAATAGCCTAATTCGGACGCGCGAATCGAAATTTTTCAGAAAATGGCGGCTGACATGTGCAGCGACGGAGCGGGGATGTCTGGGAAGGCGCGCAGACAAGGCGCGCTGACCCATAATGCATTCCTCAACGACATGTGATCGCATCAGCTAATCAGCAGCCAGCCAGCCAGCACTGTGTAATGGTCGAGCTATAAATAGCGGCCATTTTGGAATTCTTCATTTGCCTGCAGTTATTGAACAGAGGCAGACCGCTCTGTACTAGGGACAGGGACAGAGTTAGGGCCACAGAAACGATACTTGGGGACAGAGAAAAGTTACTTAGGGACAGAGAACCATTACTCAGGGACACAGACTTGTTAATGAGGGCCACAGAATCGTTATTTAGGGACAAAGAAATGCTAGTTAGGGCCACAGAATTCATACTCAGGGACAGACAGAATTGTTACTCAGTGCCAGAGAATTGTTACTTAGGGCCACAGAAACGTTATTAGGGCCACAGAATTGTTACTCAGGGACAGACAGAATTGTTACTGAGTGCCAGAGAATTGTTACTCAGGGACAGACAGAATTGTTACTGAGTGCCAGAGAATTGTTACTTAGGGCCACAGAAACGTTATTAGGGCCACAGAAACGTTATTAGGGCCAGAGAATTGTTACTTAGGGCCACAGAAACTTTACTTAGGGCCACAGAATTGTTACTCAGGGACAGACAGAATTGTTACTGAGTGCCAGAGAATTGTTACTCAGGGACAGACAGAATTGTTACTGAGTGCCAGAGAATTGTTACTTAGGGCCACAGAAACTTTACTTAGGGCCAGAGAATTGTTACTCAGGGACAGACAGAATTGTTACTGAGTGCCAGAGAATTGTTACTTAGGGCCACAGAAACTTTACTTAGGGCCACAGAATTGTTACTCGCACAGACACAGAATTGTTACTCGCACAGACACAGAATTGTTACTGAGGGCCACAGAACTGTTACTTAGGGCCACAGAATTGTTACTCGCACAGACACAGAATTGTTACTCAGGGCCACAGAACTGTTACTGAGGGCCACAGAACTGTTACTTAGGGCCACAGAATTGTTACTCGCACAGACACAGAATTGTTACTCGCACAGACACAGAATTGTTACTCAGGGCCACAGAACTGTTACTTAGGGACAAAGAAACGCTAGTTAGGGCCACAGAATTCATACTCAGGGACAGACAGAATTGTTACTGAGTGCCAGAGAATTGTTACTCAGGGACAGACAGAATTGTTACTGAGTGCCAGAGAATTGTTACTCAGGGACAGACAGAATTGTTACTGAGTGCCAGAGAATTGTTACTCAGGGACAGACAGAATTGTTACTGAGTGCCAGAGAATTGTTACTTAGGGCCACAGAAACTTTACTTAGGGCCACAGAATTGTTACTCGCACAGACACAGAATTGTTACTCGCACAGACACAGAATTGTTACTGAAGGCCACAGAACTGTTACTTAGGGCCACAGAATTGTTACTCGCACAGACACAGAATTGTTACTCGCACAGACACAGAACTGTTACTGAGGGCCACAGAACTGTTACTTAGGGCCACAGAATTGTTACTCGCACAGACACAGAATTGTTACTCAGGGCCACAGAACTGTTACTTAGGGACAAAGAAACGCTAGTTAGGGCCACAGAATTCATACTCAGGGACAGACAGAATTGTTACTCAGGGACAGACAGAATTGTTACTGAGTGCCAGAGAATTGTTACTCAGGGACAGACAAAATTGTTACTGAGTGCCAGAGAATTGTTACTCAGGGACAGACAGAATTGTTACTGAGTGCCAGAGAATTGTTACTCAGGGACAGACAGAATTGTTACTGAGTGCCAGAGAATTGTTACTTAGGGCCACAGAAACTTTACTTAGGGCCACAGAATTGTTACTCGCACAGACACAGAATTGTTACTCGCACAGACACAGAATTGTTACTGAAGGCCACAGAACTGTTACTTAGGGCCACAGAATTGTTACTCGCACAGACACAGAATTGTTACTCAGGGCCACAGAACTGTTACTTAGGGACAAAGAAACGCTAGTTAGGGCCACAGAATTCATACTCAGGGACAGACAGAATTGTTACTCAGGGACAGACAGAATTGTTACTGAGTGCCAGAGAATTGTTACTCAGGGACAGACAGAATTGTTACTGAGTGCCAGAGATTTGTTACTCAGGGACAGACAGAATTGTTACTGAGTGCCAGAGAATTGTTACTCAGGGACAGACAGAATTGTTACTGAGTGCCAGAGAATTGTTACTTAGGGCCACAGAAACTTTACTTAGGGCCACATAATTGTTACTCGCACAGACACAGAATTGTTACTCGCACAGACACAGAATTGTTACTGAAGGCCACAGAACTGTTACTCGCACAGACACAGAATTGTTACTGAGGGCCACAGAACTGTTACTTAGGGCCACAGAATTGTTACTCGCACAGACACAGAATTGTTACTCAGGGCCACAGAACTGTTACTGAGGGCCACAGAACTGTTACTTAGGGCCACAGAATTGTTACTCGCACAGACACAGAATTGTTACTCGCACAGACACAGAACTGTTACTGAGGGCCACAGAACTGTTACTTAGGGCCACAGAATTGTTACTCGCACAGACACAGAATTGTTACTCAGGGCCACAGAACTGTTACTGAGGGCCACAGAATTGTTACTCGCACAGACACAGAATTGTTACTCGCACAGACACAGAACTGTTACTGAGGGCCACAGAACTGTTACTTAGGGCCACAGAATTGTTACTCGCACAGACACAGAATTGTTACTCAGGGACACATAATCGTTGAATTAAAGAGTATGTCAGACAACATGCAGAGGAGTGGCAGAGGAGGCAATGTTTTAGGAGCGAGCAGACGTGGCAGCAGAGGAAGGGGTCGACGCAGCACTATTCGCAGCCAGAGGCCAGTGCTCCCGGTGTCATCCAGCGGTCGTGTCTCCACCGACAACCCTGCCATCATTGATTGGTTGGCTCGGTCGTCTTCCTCTTCCCAGGTCACCTCTGACACCTACAGCCAACGGTCGGTGGGTACGTCAGACACAACCGTTAGTTGGCATGGCCCGGGAGCAAGCCCACTGAAATCACATGTCCTTTACCTGCCCCTGTCCTTTGCTGTTCCCTCACCAAGCGAAGTATCGCATGCTGTGGGCTCAGCCCCACTGTACAGTGAGGAAGAGCTAACAGAGGGCGGTCAGGAACGGGGGGAGACATCGGCCTTTTCAGCAGCCAGGCGAAGAAGTACTGGCGAGGAGAGTGGCTCTGTAGCCGGTCTAGAGACAGGTCTGTCTCCTGACCCAGACGCAGCCGAGGGGGCTAGTAGTGAGGCGGAGACCGTACTTGATGATGAGGAGGTTGATCGCACTTGGCTGCCTCGTCGTCATCAGGCAATTTCTTCCGCATCATCAGGAGAAGAGGGTGCCAGCTTGGCAGCGAGTGAAACAGTCGGTGGGTTGCCCAGGAGGCAGCAGGGTCGCATCAGTGTCAGTGGAGCCAAACGTCCACGGAGTAGAGCACCAGCTCCACTGCAGCCTACCACCACGGCCAGTAGTGGTGCCGGTGCGCACGGAGGAAGTAGCAGTCAGCCAGTGAGGAGTAGCGGGGGCAAAGTTTCCTACTCGGCGGTGTGGCAATTTTTCGTCAAGCCGCCCGAGGAAGTAAACGTAGCCGTATGTCGACTATGTGGCCAGAAATGCAAGCGTGGCCAGGGGGCCCATGTTGGGACTACAGCGTTGCGTCAGCATATGCAGCGTCACCATTCGGTGGCCTGGGAAAACCGTGATAAAGATACGGCGGTTCTGCCTGCCCCAGCCCCCGCTCCATCACCCGCTCCGTTACTTGCTCCGTCACCCGACGTCGTCAATCGCCCTCTATCAGCCAGTCAAGGCTCCAACACCTCTGCTGAGGGGAGTTGTCGCTCGTTGGCATCTTCCGCTCGTTCAGATGCTCCTTCTCCTGCTACTCCTCTTCTCGGATTCCGTCAACAGTCTTTCTTGGAATCCGTTTCCAAGAGACAACAGTTTGCGAGCACGCACCCGACGGTGCAAAAGCTGAACGTCCTCCTGTCCAAGTTGCTGGTGCTGCAGTCCCTCCCTTTCCAACTGGTGGACTCAGCACCTTTCCGAGAAATGATGGCTTGTGCCGCGCCGCGGTGGAGAGTGCCAAGCCGTCATTTCTTTGCCCAAAAGGCAGTGCCAGCCCTGCATTCACATGTAGAAGAGATGGTGGGCCAGTCTTTGAGCATGTCGGTCTCTGCCAAAGTGCATGGCAGCGCCGACGTGTGGAGCTGTAACTACGGTCGGGGACAGTACATGTCATTTACGGCCCACTGGGTGAACGTGGTGCCGGCACAGCCGCACCAGCAACTTGGACAGGTCACGACGCTTTTGCCTCCACGTTTGCACGTCCTTGGTCCAGCAAACATGTCCGCCTCTACCACCTCTTTTTCCGCCGTGTCCTCAGCCGCCACCCCCGTGCCAAGTCCCATTACCCGACCGGCATATCACATGTGCAGGGCACAACGGTGTCACGCTGTGCTGCACCTGGTATGCCTTGGCGAACGTAGTCACACAGGGGAGGAACTTCTGAGTGTAATGAACAGAGAAATCGACAGATGGCTGTCTCAGCGCAAACTGAAAATCGGAACCATGTTGACCGACAACGGAAAGAACATGGTGTCTGCTCTGCGTCAAGGAAGGTTGTGCCATGCGCCATGCATGGCTCACGTGTTCAATCTGGTTGTCAAGCGGTTCCTAAAATCCACCATCCCACTGCAAGACATCCTTAAAATGTCACGTAAACTGTGCATGCATTTCAGCCATTCCTACACCGCAAAGAACACCCTCATTGAGCTGCAGCGGCAGAACGGAATTCCACAGCATTGCCTGATCTGCGACGTTGCAACAAGGTGGAATTCAACCCTACACATGTTAGACCGCCTTTACGAGCAGCGAAAGGCCATCACCGATTTCCTGATGTTACAAGCGGATAAAGGTACTCCCCTGTGTAACTTAGATGTCAGCCATTGGCAGCTCATGCGTGACACCTGCCGCTTGCTCAGGCCCTTTGAGGAGGCCACGCTATTCGTGAGTTGGCAGGACTATGGGATGAACGACGTCATTCCTCTGTTGCACGTCCTGGAACAAATGCTGTTAACAATGGCTGGTCAGGGTGCGGTAGACGTGGCGCACAGATCTCAACGCCACATGACCCCTGTGGGGGCAGGACAGGAAGAAGAGGAGGAGGTAGAGGAGGACATTTGTGCTCAGGAATTATTGAGTGAAATGGGTGGTTTTTCCACTCAGCGGACAGGAGTGGAGGAGCAGGAGCATCTGGTAGAGGAGGAGGAGGAGGAGGAGACAGAGGACCCAGATGCACCGTGGCAGTATGCTGTGGAGATGGAGGCAGGGAGTCCCTCGCATTCCTTGGCACAAATGGCCCATAGCATGCTCGGTTGCTTGCGTAGCGACAGCCGAATAATAACCATCAGACAGAGGGATGACTTTTGGCTGTCCACCTTGTTGGACCCTCGCTACCGGTCCAAAATGGTGGCCTTTTTCACACCTGCTGAGAGGGAGGCCAAAATTACGTACTATAAAAACCACCTATGTAGTCAGTTGGTCTCTGCCTTTGTGCGCCAACGTCCATCCTCAGACACTGTGGGCCCTGTGCGCTCGCGTTCCGCTGGCATGGCAGCAGGGGAGGGGTGGGGTGGTAGGAGCAGTGGCAGCTCCACCAGCAGCGGCTGCCTCAGTCTGCAGTCGATGATGATTAGCTTTCTTCACCAGCGCAGTGAGGAAACTACTAACCAGCCGCAGCAGCAGCAGCAGCAGCAGGTGGACCTGGAGCAGGAGCTCAAACAACAGGCTTGGGCCTACTTGGACAGCACCCTGCCAACCGAGGTAGACAATCCCCTTGACTACTGGGCAACGAAACTTGACCTTTGGCCCCAACTAGCTGAATTTGCCCTTGAAAGGCTGTCATGCCCGGCCAGTAGCGTGGCATCGGAGCGCGTGTTTAGTGCGGCAGGAGGTATTGTAACTCCGCGGAGGACACGACTGTCCACCCAAAGTGTGGAGAGACTCACGTTTGTGAAAATGAATCAGGCGTGGATTAGTCTGGATTTCAAACCACCAGTTCCTGACACAACTGACTAAATCCGCCATGAATCATGCCACAAACATGTGCCACTTTCAGGTCTCCTCACACTGCTGGTGTGTTGAATTTTTTGACATAGGGTGCTGGCAGATTACGGGCCTCCTATAGCTGCTGCCAGGCCCCTAATCTGCCATAGGCCCCTATATACCGCCTCCTCATGCTGCTGCTAGGTCCAGAGTCTCTCATGGGTCCCTGTACGGCCTCCCATTGCTGCTGTCTCCATCGCCACACTCTGCCATGTGCCACTTTCAGGTCTCCTCACACTGCTGTTGTGTTGAATTTTTTGACATAGGGTGCTGCAAGATAACGGGCCTCCTATAGCTGCTGCCAGGCCCCTAATCTGCCATGGGCCCCTATATACCGCCTCCTCATGCTGCTGCTAGGTCCAGAGTCTCTCATGGGTCCCTGTACGGCCTCCCATTGCTGCTGTCTCCATCGCCACACTCTGCCATGTGCCACTTTCAGGTCTCCTCACACTGCTGTTGTGTTGAATTTTTTGACATAGGGTGCTGCAAGATAACGGGCCTCCTATAGCTGCTGCCAGGCCCCTAATCTGCCATAGGCCCCTATATACTGCCTCCTCATGCTGCTGCTAGGTCCAGAGTCTCTCATGGGTCCCTGTACGGCCTCCCATTGCTGCTGTCTCCATCGCCACACTCTGCCATGTGCCACATTCAGGTCTCTTCACACTGCTGGTGTGTTGAATTTTTTGACATAGGGTGCTGGCAGATTACGGGCCTCCTATAGCTGCTGCCAGGCCCCTAATCTGCCATGGGCCCCTATATATCGCCTCCTCATGCTGCTGCTAGGTCCAGAGTCTCTCATGGGTCCCTGTACGGCCTCCCATTGCTGCTGTCTCCATCGCCACACTCTGCCATGTGCCACTTTCAGGTCTCCTCACACTGCTGTTGTGTTGAATTTTTTGAAATAGGGTGCTGCAAGATAACGGGCCTCCTATAGCTGCTGCCAGGCCCCTAATCTGCCATAGGCCCCTATATACCGCCTCCTCATGCTGCTGCTAGGTCCAGAGTCTCTCATGGGTCCCTGTACGGCCTCCCATTGCTGCTGTCTCCATCGCCACACTCTGCCATGTGCCACTTTCAGGTCTCCTCACACTGCTGTTGTGTTGAATTTTCTGACATAGGGTGCTGCAAGATAACGGGCCTCCTATAGCTGCTGCCAGGCCCCTAATCTGCCATAGGCCCCTATATACCGCCTCCTCATGCTGCTGCTAGGTCCAGAGTCTCTCATGGGTCCCTGTACGGCCTCCCATTGCTGCTGTCTCCATCGCCACACTCTGCCATGTGCCACTTTCAGGTCTCCTCACACTGCTGTTGTGTTGAATTTTTTGACATAGGGTGCTGCAAGATAACGGGCCTCCTATAGCTGCTGCCAGGCCCCTAATCTGCCATAGGCCCCTATATACCGCCTCCTCATGCTGCTGCTAGGTCCAGAGTCTCTCATGGGTCCCTGTACGGCCTCTCATTGCTGCTGTCTCCATCGCCACACTCTGCCATGTGCCACATTCAGATCTCTTCACACTGCTGGTGTGTTGAATTTTTTGACATAGGGTGCTGGCAGATTACGGGCCTCCTATAGCTGCTGCCAGGCCCCTAATCTGCCATGGGCCCCTATATACCGCCTCCTCATGCTGCTGCTAGGTCCAGAGTCTCTCATGGGTCCCTGTACGGCCTCCCATTGCTGCTGTCTCCATCGCCACACTCTGCCATGTGCCACTTTCAGGTCTCCTCACACTGCTGTTGTGTTGAATTTTTTGACATAGGGTGCTGCAAGATAACGGGCCTCCTATAGCTGCTGCCAGGCCCCTAATCTGCCATAGGCCCCTATATACCGCCTCCTCATGCTGCTGCTAGGTCCAGAGTCTCTCATGGGTCCCTGTACGGCCTCCCATTGCTGCTGTCTCCATCGCCACACTCTGCCATGTGCCACATTCAGGTCTCTTCACACTGCTGGTGTGTTGAATTTTTTGACATAGGGTGCTGGCAGATTACGGGCCTCCTATAGCTGCTGCCAGGCCCCTAATCTGCCATGGGCCCCTATATACCGCCTCCTCATGCTGCTGCTAGGTTCAGAGTCTCTCATGGGTCCCTGTACGGCCTCCCATTGCTGCTGTCTCCATCGCCACACTCTGCCATGTGCCACTTTCAGGTCTCCTCACACTGCTGTTGTGTTGAATTTTTTGACATAGGGTGCTGCAAGATAACGGGCCTCCTATAGCTGCTGCCAGGCCCCTAATCTGCCATAGGCCCCTATATACCGCCTCCTCATGCTGCTGCTAGGTCCAGAGTCTCTCATGGGTCCCTGTACGGCCTCCCATTGCTGCTGTCTCCATCGCCACACTCTGCCATGTGCCACATTCAGGTCTCTTCACACTGCTGGTGTTGAATTTTTTGACATAGGGTGCTGGCAGATTACGGGCCTCCTATAGCTGCTGCCAGGCCCCTAATCTGCCATGGGCCCCTATATACCGCCTCCTCATGCTGCTGCTAGGTCCAGAGTCTCTCATGGGTCCCTGTACGGCCTCCCATTGCTGCTGTCTCCATCGCCACACTCTGCCATGTGCCACTTTCAGGTCTCCTCACACTGCTGTTGTGTTGAATTTTTTGACATAGGGTGCTGCAAGATAACGGGCCTCCTATAGCTGCTGCCAGGCCCCTAATCTGCCATAGGCCCCTATATACCGCCTCCTCATGCTGCTGCTAGGTCCAGAGTCTCTCATGGGTCCCTGTACGGCCTCCCATTGCTGCTGTCTCCATCGCCACACTCTGCCATGTGCCACATTCAGGTCTCTTCACACTGCTGGTGTGTTGAATTTTTTGACATAGGGTGCTGGCAGATTACGGGCCTCCTATAGCTGCTGCCAGGCCCCTAATCTGCCATGGGCCCCTATATACCGCCTCCTCATGCTGCTGCTAGGTCCAGAGTCTCTCATGGGTCCCTGTACGGCCTCCCATTGCTGCTGTCTCCATCGCCACACTCTGCCATGTGCCACTTTCAGGTCTCCTCACACTGCTGGTGTGTTGAATTTTTTGACATAGGGTGCTGGCAGATTACGGGCCTCCCATTGCTGCTGCCAGGCCCGTAATCTGCCATGGGCCCCTGTACCGCCTCTTCATGCTGCTGCCAGGTCCAGAGTGTCTCATGGGTCCCTGTACGGCCTCCCATTGCTTCCACTCTGCCATGTGCCACTTTGAAATCTCCTCACACTCCTGCGGTTGTCCATTTTGTCATAGGTTGCTGGCAGATTACAGGCCTTCCATTGGTGCCGCCAGGCCCCATATCGGCCATGGGCCCCCGTACCGTTTGGTCACGCTGCTGCTGGTCCCACAGTGTGACCTGGGTCCCTGTACGGCCTCCCATTGCTGCTGCCAGGAGGCAGCAGGGTCGCAGCTGTGTCAGTGGAGGCAAACGGCCACGGAGTAGAGCAGCAGCTCCACTGCAGCCTACCACCACAGCCAGTAGTGGTGCCGATGTGCACGGAGGAAGTAGCAGTCAGCCAGTGAGGAGTAGCGGGTGCAAAGTTTCCTACTCGGCGGTGTGGCAAGTTTTCGTCAAGCCGCCCGAGGAAGTAAACGTAGCCTAATGTCGACTATGTGGCCAGAAAGTCAAGCGTGGCCAGGGGGCCCATGTTGGGACTACAGCGTTGCGTCAGCATATGCAGCGTCGCCATTCGGTGGCCTGGGAAAAACGTGATAAAGATACGGCGGTTCTGCCTGCCCCAGCCCAGGGTTCCATTTTGTCATAGGGTGCTGGCAGATTAGCGGCCTTCCATAGGTGCCGCCAGTCCCCATATCGGCCATGGGCCCCCGTACCTCCTGGTCACGCTGCTGCTGGTCCCACAGTGTGACCTGGGTCCCTGTACGGCCTCCCATTGCTTCCACTCTGCCATGTGCCACTTTGAGGTCTCCTTACACTCCTGCGGTTTTCCATTTTGTCATAGGTTGCTGGCAGATTAGCGGCCTTCCATAGGTGCCGCCAGGCCCCATATCGGCCATGGGCCCCCGTACCTCCTGGTCACGCTGCTGCTGAGCCCACAGTGTGACCTGGGTCCCTGTACGGCCTCCCATTGCTTCCACTCTGCCATGTGCCACTTTGAGGTCTCCTTACACTCCTGCGGTTTTCCATTTTGTCATAGGTTGCTGGCAGATTAGCGGCCTTCCATAGGTGCCGCCAGGCCCCATATCGGCCATGGGCCCCCGTACCTCCTGGTCACGCTGCTGCTGAGCCCACAGTGTGACCTGGGTCCCTGTACGGCCTCCCATTGCTTCCACTCTGCCATGTGCCACTTTGAGGTCTCCTCACACTCCTGCGGTTTTCCATTTTGTCATAGGTTGCTGGCAGATTAGCGGCCTTCCATAGGTGCCGCCAGGCCCCATATCGGCCATGGGCCCCCGTACCGCCTGGTCACGCTGCTGCTGGTCCCACAGTGTGACCTGGGTCCCTGTACGGCCTCCCATTGCTCCCACTCTGCCATGTGCCACTTTGAGGTCTCCTCACACTCCTGCGGTTTTCCATTTTGTCATAGGTTGCTGGCAGATTACAGGCCTTCCATAGGATCCGCCAGGCCCCATATCGGCCATGGGCCCCCGTACCTCCTGGTCACGCTGCTGCTGGGCCCACAGTGTGACCTGGGTCCCTGTACGGCCTCCCATTGCTTCCACTCTGCCATGTGCCACTTTGAGGTCTCCTCACACTGCTGGTGTGTTCAATTTTTTGACATAGGGTGCTGGCAGATTACGGGCCTCCCATTGCTGCTGCCAGGCACGTAATCTGCCATGGGCCCCCGTACCGACTCCTCATGCTGTGACGTTGCAACAAGGTGTAATTCAACCCTACATATGTTAGACCGCCTTTACGAACAGCTAAAGGCCATCACAGATTTCCTGATGTTAAAAGCGGATAAAGGTACTCCCTGTGTAACTTAGATGTCAGCCATTGTCAGCTCATGCGTGACACCTGCGCTTGCTCAGGCCCTTTGAGGAGGCCACGCTATTCGTGAGTCGGCAGGACTATGGGATGAACGAGGTCAAATCGGCCATGGGCCCCCGTACCGCCTGTTCACGCTGATGCTGGTCCCACAGTGTGACCTGGGTCCCTGTACCGCCTCCCATTGCTCCCACTCTGCCATGTGCCACTTTGAGGTCTCCTCACACTCCTGCGGTGTTCCATTTTGTCATAGGTTGCTGGCAGATTAGCGGCCTTCCATAAGTGCCACCAGGCCCCAAATCGGCGATGGGCCCCCGTACCGCCTGGTCACGCTGCTGCTGGGCCCACAGTGTGACCTGGGTCCCTGTACCGCCTCCCATTGCTCCCACTCTGCCATGTGCCACTTTCAGGTCTCCTCACACTCCTGCTGGTTTCCATTTTGTCATAGGTTGCTGTATGGCCTCCCATTGCTGCTGGCTCCACCGCCACACTGTGGCTCCAAACACTGGTTTTGGCCCCGTGACTGCCCAAATGAGTGAAGTGTGCGGTGATTCTAAGATCGACGGCACTCATCTGCATGTCATACTGACTGACAGTATTATTTCTCTTCCCCAGCAGACTCCAAGGGCATTTAAATTAAAGGTACAGTGTTCTGCACTAATATTAAGTCTCTCTGAAGCCTAGAAACACCCTTTTTTAAGTTAAATTCACAGCGAATTTATTCGACTCAAATCGAATATTGTCCACGAATTCGCCGAATCAGTCGAATCGAATTTTTCATTTCTTCGCTCATCTCTAATCACGATATATAGGAGACATACTGCACAAGCACAATGTAAAGATATCTGAGATTTAAAGGGACAGTTCACTATTGACTACATTTTATTTGGTATTTCTATTTATTTCAGCACTGTTATGTGCAAGTCTGTGATTATTTATGTGTCTGCATTGCGAAGATATTGGGTGTAGCACATATTTATTGTCACAAACACCATTTCTGTTCTCACTCTTCATATATGCACATTTGTATTATTAGCACCATTGGAGTTTATATTGCTGCGCTGCATTTTGTATTTTGATTTACGGTTTCCATGTGGGAACACATTATATGCTAGCTGCACAATTTGTTTTGTAGGAGTGTCCTGCCTTCTCTGCAGTTATGAAAGGGTTACAGAGGATTACAGGCAGTATAACCTTTGATGTCCACACAGTAAAGAGTCGATGATTGATAACCGATGATCTTTTACTGATAACATGTGACATAATGAGAATGTGCGTGGTAAAACTGGAATACAAACAGAATAAACAGACATGAGTACATATCTAACTACCTAGTTATGTACATAACATTCCTCAGTATATAGGAGGGGTACTTACAGACTTTGGGGGTCTAATCAAGCCCATATATGAAGAGAGAACAGCATCCCACATCTACTTGCATAGTAGAATTTCTTCAGTCTGAAGAGATGAGGTCACTTCCTCCCAAGTTAGCAAACAGGACGTCCCTAGCCTTAAAGGGGACAGACACTGCTGAATGTTAAAGAATGCCTTGTGTAATACAAGGCAGCACAAGGAGGTTTATTGCGCTGAGGGATTTCTATACACAAAGTATAGAACACAAGGGGAATAAAGCTCTCCTAAAGTACAATGTAGATAATTACATAAACAATCCACTAATGTGAAATCATTTTTAATCAGCAGACTTTGTTGATTATATTTTGAAATTAAAAATTTGGGGAAGCACAAATGACCTTAACACTGCAATGGGAAAAAATACAGGGAAAGGTTTTATTTTTTTCAAATTACAATTATTACTAATAAAAGCCAATGAAATAAAAATATAAAGTAAGCATTCAAATCTCCTACTGAATAAAAGCCCTATTTGTCCCCCAAAACACCGAAGTATAATACATTTGGGTAGACTACAAATGCTAAATATAAAATACGTAGAACTGGGACATTGCCAAAAATGGGGAAAAAAAACCTCTCTGGGGCTTGAGGAGTTTAGGGAGAAAAAAGTCCCGAGGACTAAAGTGGTAATGACAGATTTCAGCATTTATGTCATCATTGATTTTGCTGTAGTTGCACTTTACGGCCAACGCTGTAACATTTCTAGGATCTAATATTGTTTGTCATAAACTTCCAAAAAAAAAAAATAGATCAGTCCACTCAGAGTCAATAAAGAGAACCGAACTGTAGGAATATGACCACACACTCAGCACTTTGTAAGATCAGATCTCTTGTAGTTGTCCTGTGTGATATGTCTATGGAGAGGAGCAATAGCTGGACAGAGAAATAAGATAACAAGGACATCCAATCTTCACCTGATAGGATCCCTTAGACTTGCCACAAAACTGGATGGAACTCACATGGGACCAGCTGGGTTTAAGTGGTACTGTCAAACTCATCCCAAAAAACTGCAGCAACTCACTGCTGGAAGGCTTATACCAGCTTAGGAAGTTGCTTTCTCACTGAACAAAGACTTCTTGTCTGGTGCCCCAGCCGCAGACCTGACTATAAAGATGTCATCCAAGGAAGGATGTGGAATGTTAAAATAAGGCGTGAACCATGAAAGGGGAGGTGGGTTGTATAATGGGAGATGTGGACAAGGTAGGATGTGCTGGAACCCTCAAGCATCACTGATGATGTATCAATATTCAAAAGAATACGGAAAGGACTTTCCCCCCTAGGACTCCAAGACTTGGCAAGATGGTGTGAGAGAAGACTTTCCTTATGTGCAAAAGCTTTATCACATTCAGAACACTGATACGGCTTCTCTCCAGTATGAATCTGTTGGTGTGTGATAAATCTTTTGCACAGAAAGCTAATCTTATCACATTGAGAACACTGATGTGGCTTCTCTCCAGCATGAACCCTCTGGTGTTCATTTAGCTGTGCCTTCTGTAGAAAAGCTTTGTCACATTTGGAGCAATGAAATGGTTTCTCTTCAGTGTGAATCATCTTGTGTATTTTAAGACCTTCCTTATGTTTAAAAGTTTTGTCACATTCAGAACACTGATATGGCTTCTCTCCAGTGTGGCCCCTCTGGTGTCTGATAAGATCTGCCTTCACTATAAAAGCTTTGTCACATTCAGAACACTGATATGGCTTCTCTCCGGTGTGAATCTTCTTGTGTTTTATAAGATTACTCTTTGATGTAAAAGGTTTGTCACATTCAGAACACTGAAATGACTTCTCTCCTGTTGTCCTCTGAGGATGGATCAATGTTGAAGAGGATCCCAAACAATAAGAGCACTGATATGTCTTGTATCCCGTGTGAATCCTCCAGTGAACTGCAATAAAGACTTTCAGTCACCTAAGACTCCCATATGGCTCATTTCCCACGTGGATCAGTTGTACTTATAAAGAGCAACTTGACCAAACACTTGGTTTCTCAATCCACCTGTATAGAAAAAGATAAATACAAGTCAGAATTCTGTATAAAAAGGCTAAATAAAGTTACTTCCTATTTAACTCTCATTTTAAAGAGTAACTGCATTTTTGTTGAGAAAATAATCTGAGTGATCAATGTACATTGCTGGGATTTTACCAAACTTTGTTGCAGATTCCAACCTGTTTCTGCTCTGAAGAATAAATCTGTTTGTCTATGTCAATGTGGAAAGTGGATGTGAATATATATATATATAGGAAGCTGGATATCCCTGTTTTTATATGTGAGTTGCTATTAAAATGTATCCTATTTTATGGATTCTGCCTAAAGAGCCTTTTTATGCTTTTATGAGGAGTTGGGAGAAAATCTAAGGAAATGAAGGATTGAGAAATACGGATCCCCTATGTCAGTTCATGCTTTAAAATACTGCAAGAGGGTAAAAGTACCTAGCATCACTTTTTGGCTGGAGTTTAGAGGGTACTAGTACCTAGTATCACTATTTCACTTGTGATTGGAGTGATCACGTTTTGGGTTTACTTACTTTATTTATTTATTTATTTAATTTTTTTTCACCTATTTAGATTGTGATATATATTGGATTGATTTTGCACAAAATGAGTTTGAGTGTGTTTTTGTGTTGTGCACAGAGTGAGGTATATATATACATTTTGTAAAAGGGTAATGCACTATGTATTTTCTTTTTTCTATTTTTCCTTGAGGTAATCATGGAGTCCTAGTAACAATTTCTGCATCACTGGATTGAAAGAAAATTTTTTTTTTGAATTATTTTTTTGAATTTTTTGGGAATTTTGGACACTTTGGGTTTATTCATACACAATTTTTTATATATAATTTTATATATAATTTTTTTATATATATTTAATATTATTTATTATATTGAGTGCAAATATAACTTTTGGGGATTTATGTGTATCACAAAAAAGGATTTATTAGATTGTATACTTTCTAGGGAGAAAGTTGTGATTTTGTGTGTAGGGTTACAACATAGGAGCTTATTGATTGATTAATGCCACACCCAGCTGCACCCTGCACAACGATTTTCCAGTTAATGGACCACAGATCGATTTACCGGCAGCCTGAATGATTATTACTGGGTCAGGTTAATTATGCAATTAACCCTTCACACTGCCACCACCTCCTTTTTGTACAGAGAAAGAGGAAACTCTGCGATATCCGCTATAACACTATAATGATTGAGATAATCGTCTGCATACTACGGTCATCGCAGGCTGATTATGCAGAGGGTTAAACAAATACAGTAGCGTCCCTTTAGAGGCCGTAATTTGTAAATTGCAATACAGAGCTATAGAAACAGTTCAACACTTTCAGAAAGAAAGATTTATTACTAAAAAGGTCAAACGGGTGCAATAAAAATATTTACAGAAAAATATGTAAGATATATATATATATATATATATAAATATACAGAGAATAACAGCACAGCAAAGAGATAACAGAGAGAGGTGAAAGGGTTAAGGTACTTGCCATTAGGCCTTGGATGTAAGCAGATCAAGTTTCTGAGCAGAAGGGCATGGAGATTAACAAAATGGCGGACTGCGTCAGACTCTGGTGTGCACGTTTGCGACAAGCCCTACTGCCAATCCCTCCACTGGTCTCCACCCCTCTCTGCCAATCCCTCCACTGGCCTCCACTCAGTGTCCTCCACCCCTCTCTGCAAATCCCTCCACTGGCTTCCCATTGCCCAACAGATAAAATTCAAAACATTAACATATAAAGCCATTTATAATTCTGACCCAAATTACATCACCAATCTTGTCTACAAATATCACCCAAACCGTACTCTCCGCTCCTTGTATGACCTCCTGCTCTCTAGCTCCTTTGTCTCCTCCTCCCATACTCATCTCCAGAGCTTCCCCCATCCTCTGGAACTCTCTACTCCAATTTATCAGACTATTGCCTACTCTGCTCACTTTTAGGTGATCTCTGAAAAACTCTCTCTTCAGGGAAGCCTATCCCACCCTCAGCTAATACTGGAATCTTCTACTCTTCCTACCAGTCCATCCCCCACAGTTACTTTTTGTACCACTAGCCCCTCCCTCCTAGATTGTAAGCTCTGAGGGGCAGGGCCCTCCTATCTTTCTTGTATTAAACTGTATGGTCTCCCATTATATTGTAAAGCGCTGAGCTGTTGGCACCATAAATCCTGTATAATAATAATAATAATATTAATGAGAGATGAAATGTGGAAAGAAGGCATTGATAATGGGAGAGGAGATGGAACAGGTAATGGGAGGAGTGGACAAGGTGGGCTTAGCTGGAGACCTCAAGCCTGGCTGATCATGTATCAATAGTCAGAAGAACCTGGAATGGACTCTCCCACTGAGGCTTCAGAGACTTGGTAAGATGACAATAGACCCCATCCTAGTCTCTGGTACTGAGGCAGTGTTGGTCATGTATTACCTCAGGATCCAGAAATGAAGAAAATGCTTGGAAACACAACTCAGTTGGTGTATCATGAAAATACATTGCATGTTCAGTCAAAGCTCCATAAAAAAAGATAAAGATGAGAATCATGAGGGAAGCTGTTCAGTTATTGATGCTTATCTTAAAAAAAATTATCAAAATATAAAATATTCAAATCCCTTCTAGTTGTGTATTGATGGACATAAGCACTAAACTCAGTTCATCCAATCATTACATTCCAGTTTGCTCAGATTTTAGTTTGTTATTTTTAAAGTAACATTTTATCTTCTCCCTTCTTCTCTAGCTTGTGGGATGACATTGGGGATGTGAAACTAACTTGTGACACCTGAAACTTCTTTAATATCTCTTTTATTCCAGAATTTAATCAATGCAGAAATTTGTGAATCCTCCGGTGATAGATTAGACCGGCATTAACTGTAAAAGTTTTGTCACATTGAGAGCATTAAAATGGCTTCTCTCCAGTGTGAATCCTCTGGTGTCTGATAAGATTTGACTTCTGTGTAAAAGCTTTATCACATTCAGAACACTGATATGACTTCTCTCCAGTGTGAATCCTCTGGTGTGGGATAAGATATGACTTCTGTGTAAAAGCTTTATCACATTCAGAACACTGATATGACTTCTCTCCAGTGTGAATCCTCTGGTGTGTGAGAAGCTTTGACTTCTGTCTAAAAGCTTTATCACATTCAGAACACTGATATGGCTTCTCTCCAGTGTGAACCCTCTGGTGTCTGATAAGATCTGACTTCTGAGTAAAAGCTTTATCACATTCAGAACACTGATATGGCTTCTCTCCACTGTGAATCCTCTGGTGTGCGATAAGATTTGACTTCTCAGTAAAAGCTTTATCACATTCAGAACACTGATATGGCTTCTCTCCAGTGTGAATCCTCTGGTGTCTGATAATCTTTGACTTCACTGTAAAAGCTTTATCACATTCAGAACACTGATATGGCGTCTCTCCAGTGTGAACAATCTGGTGTGTGAGAAGACATGACTTATGACTAAAAGCTTCATCACATTCAGAACACTGATATGACTTCTCTCCAGTGTGAACCCTCTGGTGTGTGATAAGATTTGACTTTCGTGTAAAAGCTTTATCACATTCAGAACACTGATATGGTTTCTCTCCAGTGTGAATCCTCTGGTGTTCAAGAAGAGCTGACTTCCGAGTAAAAGCTTTATCACATTCAGAACACTGATATGGCTTCTCTCCAATGTGAACAATTTGATGTCTGATAAGATGTGACTTCTGAGGAAAAGCTTTATCACATTCAGAACACTGATATGGCTTCTCTCCAGTGTGAACAATTTGATGTCTGATAAGAAGTGACTTTAGAGTAAAAGCTTTATCACATTCAGAACACTGATATGGCTTCTCTCCAGTGTGAACTCTTTGGTGTATTATAAGGTATCTCTCGCTTATAAATGTTTTGTCACATTCAGAACAATGATATGACTTCCCTCCATTGCAAGCCTTCTGGTGTGTGATATATTTTCTCTCCATTGTAAAATCTCCAAACAAGTAGTTTGAAATGACTCCTTTTATGTATACTTGGGTTGGACGTTATTGTAAAGCCATTGTCACTTCCAGAACACTGAAATTACTTTTCTCCTGCTGGATCAATGTGGAAGAGGATCCAAACCATGACTTTTAGAACACAGATATGACTTGTATCCTGTATGAATCCTCCAGTGAACTGCAGTAAAGACTTTCAGTCAATTAAGACACCCATGTGTTTTATTTTCCATGTGACTCAGCTGTATTCATGAAGACCAAAATGTCCCACAAACTTGGTTCATCAATCCACCTGTAGAGAAAGAAAAAAAGATAGAATTCTATATAAAGGGCTCCATAAACTTGCTTTCTATTTTTAATGTTCATTACTAAATATATCTTATGAATAGAAAGAATATGTACAGCATTATCTACAGTATTTTTTTAATCAAATAGATTTGATTAAGAAAGTTTCTAAGTGCGCACAGTATTCCCAACATTCAGCCCAGACAATGGAGTCATACATTCTCACGTATAGGCAGTTGTGGCACTGTTACAGATCATACAGAACAATAACTTGCTTTGTCTATGGTGTCACTTTTACCTTTTATAAACAAATGAACAGAGAAAAGAAGAAACAACCTAGAACAATTCAGCTGTACACGGCAAGTAACTCCCCCCAGTACATACATAGACACCAATCAATGAGGCCCGTGTCTCCAGGATCATACCCCAAGTATGGGTCTCCAATGTAGTTGGTCTCAGAGACTCCGCTCTCTCCTGGCTCTCCTATCTATAACAGCACTCCTTCAGCGTTACCTATAATGCTGCCACATCCCCTTCACTCCCCCTCTCTGTTGGGGTCTCTCAGGGCTCTGTCCTCGGACCCCTCCTCTTCTCCATCTACACCTCCTCCTCCTTGGCCAATTGATAAACTCCCACGGCTTCAACTACCATCTCTATGGCAATGACACACAAATCTATCTCTCTACCCCTCACCTCACCCCCTCAGTCTCCAATCGCATCACCAGCCTACTAAGTGACATATCGGCCTAGATGTCACTCCACTTCCTCAAACTCAACCTTTCCAAAACGGAGCTTCTAGTATTCCCCCCAACCCGTGCCCCCCCCCCTCCCGACTTCTCCATCAACATCAACAACACTATTATTATTATACAGTATTTATATAGCACCAACAGTTTGCTCAGCGCTGTACATTATAATGGGAGACAGTACACGGTGGATGAGTCTGGTTGCAGAATTCAGGATAGACTGAAGTGGGGATAGCCTGTGTTGGGGTAGGCCGATGAGGAGGGAGTTACAGTAGTCAAGTTGTGATATAATAAGGGAGTGAATGAGTTGCTTTGAAGTTTCTGGAGTTAGGAACGTGCGTATTTTGGAGATATTGCGGAGGTGGAGTCAGCGATTGGACCTGGGGTTGGAAAGACAGATTGGAGTCTAGAATGACACCTAATACTCTGGCTTGTGAGGTGGGACTGATGGTGACATTGTTGGTCGTGATGAAGAGGTCAGGGGGGGCATGGGCTGGGGGGAAATCTAGGAGCTCGGTTTTGGCAAGGTTTAATTTGAGGAATTGGAGTGACATTGTCCCTCGATTTCGTGGTGTCCTCCCCACGGCCCATTTCACCGGCCGCCCTGTGTTTCCAGTGCCGGCATCTTCAGTGTGGGCACTCAGCTGTGACAGCTTGAGGCTTCACATCCGGGTGCCCACTGAGCATGTGCGAGTTTCTCTGTGCTTTGTGAATGGTCCTGTAATCTTCTAGGACCTTTCATGTGTCCCAGAAGACTACAGGGAGGAGGGAGGACAACCTCCGCTTCTGATCACCTAGGTCAGTGGTCGGCAAGCCGCGGCTCGCGAGCCACATGCGGCTCTTTACAAACATAAATGCGGCTCTTCTGTGTGCCGGGCGCCCGCTCCCCTCCCTCCTCTCGGGAGGCCGCCCCCCTCCCTCCTCTCGGGCGGCCGCCCCAAAAGTCAGGACTCTGCAGCTGTCAGGATGTAGGCAGGGCAGCCAGGATGTAGGCGGGGCAGCGTGACAAACTCCTCTCCTCTCACAGTCTGCCCTGAAGACCAGAACGGCGCAGGAACACGGCGAGAGGAACCCGCGGAGCAAAGGTAAGTGAATTGACACAGGGGGGACTTACTTTATGGGGGATGAATTACTATGGGGAATGAATTACTATATGGGGGATGAATTACTATTAGGGGGGATGAATTACTATATGGGGGATGAATTACTATATGGGGGATGAATTACTATATGGGGGATGAATTACTATAGGGGGGGATGAATTACTATAGGGGGGATGAATTACTATGGGGGATGAATTACTATATGGGGGGATGAATTACTTTATGGGGGATGAATTACTATGGGGGATGAATTACTATATGGGGGATGAATTACTATGGGGGATGAATTACTATGGGGGATGAATTACTATGGAGGATGAATTACTATGGAGGATGAATTACTATGGGGGATGAATTACTATATGGGGGATGAATTACTATATGGGGGATGAATTACTATGGGGGATGAATTACTATATGGGAGATGTATTTTCAGTTTTAAAAATGTGGCTCTCAAAATAAATTTCAATCGTGGTTTTGGCGAGATTTGGCTCAGTTGAAAAAAAAGGTTGCCCACCACTGACCTAGGTGATTGCAGCAGAAGTGGGAGCGGGTACCTGTCATTTTCGGTTACCCCCCAAAAGGTGCCAGTGGGGTCCTTAACCACTTGCCTACCAGGCACTTATATCCCCTTCCTTACCAGGCCAATTTTCAGCTTTCAGAGTTGTCGCACTTTAAATGACAATTGTGCGGTCATGCAACATTGTACTCATATGAAATTTTTATCTTTTTTTTCACACAAATAGAGCTTTCTTTTGGTGGTATTTACTCCCTGCTGAGTATTTTTTTGCGCTATAAACAAAAAAAGAACAAACAATTAAAATTAAAATAAAGCTTTCTTTGTTTCTATTATAAAATTTTGCAAACGGGTAATTTTTCTCCTTCACTGATGTGCGTTGATGAGGCTGCACTGATAGGCAACACTGATAGGCAGCATTGATAGCCAGCACTGATAGGTGACACTGATGATGGGTACTGATAGTCACCACTGATAGGCGGCACTGCTGGTGGCAATGCTGGGCAGCACTGACTGGCGGCACTGCTGGGCAAAGGTGGGTGGCATTGTTGGGCATTGATCCTCTATGCACCAATCATCCTCTGACAACTGCCGGCAGTACGTTCCTCATGCTCTGACAGCGTGAGGAAAGTACAGTTGAGAACCGGCAATTGCATTTCCCGGTGACCAGCGTGTCATAGGACACAGCAATCATGGAGATCACCGGGGGCACGCAAAGAGCGTGTTCTGGGAGGACGTCATATGACGGCCTCCCAGAACTCGCCGGCCTCAGTGCAGCCATCATTTGGCTACCTGCAGTTGGCAACTAGTTAAAGCAACACTTCCCCTTTTGGGTGGAGCTCTGCTTTAACTTCAGCAAGAGATAACAGTGCTATAGTATCAAGGGAGGAGTGAATGTAGGGACTGAAACATGTTATATACTCTATAGTATCATTCCTGGTACTCTCACAGTGGGAGTATAGATTTAGTACTTCAACCTGTATGCAGATACCAGTGGCAGACGAGTGGGTGACCTGTCCTCCTCACTGAAAATTCAAACTGATAGTGTAGGTTCCCCCAATTGGGAAAACCCCATAAGGGATGACGACCTAATGAGAGGAAAGGTGAAAAGGAAGAGAGCAATGGAGAGATAAGAGCAAGAGTAGTGAAGAAAGGGGTACAGATAAGGGGGGAGGAGAGGAGGTCCCCAGGGGGGAGGGTGTGTGCCTGTATAGAGTAGCAACTGAGTAGTGGGTTACCTAATGGACTCAGGACTACAAAGAGAGTAAGGTTTCATCAGAGTTTGAGGGTAGGAAATGGTCAACCCATGGTTGCCATAGTTGTTCATTTTTATGCACTCTGTCTAATAGGACGGCTTCTACTTTGACATGTATCGTGGCTCGAGTGACACTATTCTTAGTTTCAGTGGTATTGAGGTGGGGGGATTTCCAGGCCTTCGCTATTTTGCACCAATACGTTTGAACAAGCGGGCAGGTCCACCACATGTGAAGGTGGGTAACTGCTTCAGAGCAGCCATGAAAACAAGTCAGGGATTAGGATGAAATGAATGTAGCAATCCGGGCAGGGACCAGGTACCTGAGGGGAGAGGTCTTTGCTATAGGCAGCACTGGTCACACATATATATATATTAGGGCATCAACTCTTGTCGGCTTCAGCTCTGAGGACAGGGACACGTCCCCGAAATGCATCAGCAGGCTGACCGCACCACCAGTCGGACACTCTGACATCAGTTTAGGCCATCACTGTGGCTTTTTAGGCTTTTTCATGTACATATTCTGTGAGTATGTTTTTTTGTCTTTCTTTTTTTTTTATTAATAAAGCTTGGATAATGCGCTAGGTGTTTGCACCGCCTGTGTGATTTTTTTTTTACCAGAGCATGCGAGTTTTGTGGTTAGTCTCCATGGCTACTATATTTTGGGAGGAGGATTTCCAAATGTAGATTTAAATCCCATTCCCACTTGGATGTATATGGTATGAAGTGTAAGGTGGTGGAGCTGGTAGCTGTGTATATAAGGTGGAAATCAAACCTCTGACATGGGGGTCACATTTACATATGTGTTCAAACCTTGTCATGTCTAGGAGGGAGGGGGTTGGTATGTAAGTGGGAGGAACAAAAGTGATTGATCTGAAGATATCTAAAACTTTCAGGTCTAGATATTTTGTGGGAGTCACATAGGGTTTGGAAGGGTATAAAGGAGTCTGGTGCTGGGAAATTGTAAGTTTGAACTAGACTAGCTCTAGGACAAGCATGAAAAGAAGATGGAGGCATCCATGCCGGATAAAAGCCTGGATTGAGGAGGTATGCCATGAGTGGGTAATGGGGTGACTGAAAGGTGTATCAGAACTTTAGACTGTCCCAGATAGATAGGTAGTGTTTAGTAATTGGGTTTTGGAGTGAGCGACGGCCTCTTGGGTGTAGCCATAATAAATTGGCATCTGATAAGGGGTCACAATCTACTGACTCAATAGCGACCCATGGGGGGGAGGGGGGTAACTTTTACTGCGTGATATTTAGGGAGTTGAGCAAGATGTGCAGCTTGGAAATATCTTGCAAAGTTCAGAAGCCCCAGACCACTCTAAGTTTCGGTGAGGTACGGATGGACCTGGGTAGATGCAGCTTAATAGTGCCCCATACATAAGTGGTGGGGTGTGTCAGGGCTCCGGGGTGTGACCAGAGGTATGTGAACTGACGCAGGGAAACGCAGGCTTCAGATATGTTATAAACAATATAATTTATTAAAGACTAACAATACAAACATAAACGCAGTGCAATACTAAAACATAACACAGTGCAAACAAACCAAACCACCCACAGATAACAGTACATACAATGCAAGCGTCATCAGGCAGGCCGGGTCAATAACAATCTGGCAGGTAGGCACAGGGGGTCAGGCGGAGAATGGTCGGGGTCACAAGCCAGGGATAAAACAGGAGAAGTCAACAGAGGTCCGGATCAGGCAGGGTCAGCAACGAATCAGACAGAGACAGGGACAGGAACAGGAATGCAGGAACAAGATACAGGGGCCAGGAAAAACACACACCAAGGCAGAGACTGCAGGTCTGGCCATCACTTAAATACACCTGCATAATCAACTTCAGGTGTTTGGCTGGCTGCAGGGTTGAGTCTCTGATTGCTGGGAGCACCCTCTGGCCAGCCCTGGTACTGCAGCCCACAAGGCAGGTGAGTCCCACCATTACTGGCAAGTCCATTCCTGACAGTACCCCCCCCTCAAGGAGCAGCCTCAGGACGCTCCAAACAGTCCTAGCTGGGCAAAATGTTCCACCGCCCGGGTCTGGTAACTGGCGGGATATCAAAGACTGGCACATCGGGCAGGACTCCGGGCAGAGGCACACCGGGCTGGACTCCGGGCAGAGGCACACCGGGCTGGACTCCGGGCAGAGGCACACCGGGCTGGACTCCGGGCAGCGGCACACCGGGCTGGACTCCGGGCAGCGGCACACCGGGCAGCGGCACACCGGGCTGGACTCCGGGCAGCGGCACACCGGGCTGGACTCCGGGCAGCGGCACACCGGGCTGGACTCCGGGCAGCGGCACACCGGGCAGCGGCACACCGGGCTGGACTCCGGGCAGCGGCACACCGGGCTGGACTCCGGGCAGCGGCACACCGGGCTGGACTCCGGGCAGCGGCACACCGGGCTGGACTCCGGGCAGCGGCACACCGGGCTGGACTCCGGGCAGCGGCACACCGGGCTGGACTCCGGGCAGCGGCACACCGGGCTGGACTCCGGGCAGCGGCACACCGGGCTGGACTCCGGGCAGCGGCACGTGGAGCAGCAGGCACCGGGCCACCAGGCGGAGCGGCGGGCGCCGGGCCACCAGGCGGAGCGGCGGGCGCCGGGACCCCAGGCGGAGCGGCGGGCGCCGGGACCCCAGGCGGAGCGGCGGGCGCCGGGACCCCAGGCGGGGAGGCGGGCCCCCGGGAGGGGCGGCAGGCACCGGGCCCCCGGGAGGGGCGGCAGGCACCGGGCCCCCGGGAGGGGCGGCAGGCACCGGGCCCCCGGGAGGGGCGGCAGGCACCGGGCCCCCGGGAGGGGTGGCAGGCGCCGGGCCCCCAGGAGGGACGGCAGACACCGGGCCCCCAGGCGGAGCGGCGGGCACCGGGTCATCAGGCACGACAACGGGCATCGGGTCACCAGGCATCAGGTCATTTGGCTCAACAGCGGGCACCGCGTCATCTGGCAAGGCAGTGGGCACCGAGTCACCAGGCACAACAGTGGGCTCTGAGTCAATTGGCTCGACAGCGGGCATCGGGTCACCAGGCATGACAGCAGGCACTGGGTCATCAGGTACCGGATCGTCTGGATCGACAGCGGGCACCGGGTCATCAGGCATTGGATCGTCTGGCTCGACAGCGGGCATCGGGTCACCAGGTATGACCGCGGGCACCGGGTCATCAGGCATTGGATCGTCTGGCTCGACAGTGGGCATTGGGTCACCAGGCATGACAGTGGGCATCGGGTCATCAGGTACCGGATCGTCTGGCTCAACAGCGGGCACTGGGTCATCAGGCGTGATAGGATCATCAGGCTGGATCAGTTCATCAGGCTGGATCAGTTCATCAGGCTGGGTACAGACATCAGGCTGGGTACAGACATCAGGCTGGGTACAGACATCAGGCTGGGTACAGACATCAGGCTGGGTACAGACATCAGGCTGGGTACAGACATCAGGCTGAAGTGCGGGTGCCGAGGCACCAGGCTGAACCACGGAAGGCAGGTTCTTAGACGGCAGGCTCACCGGTTTGGATACTGGCAGGATGGTATTGGTTGGAAAGAATTTCTGCTTTTTTCTGGTTTTAACTACTGGGGCACTGCAAGTAAACGCAGGTCTGCAAACGAATGGAGCAGCTGAGGACAGAAAAGAGCTGGAAGATGGAACAGAGGAGGGAGCAGTTGCTACAGAGGACTTCTTTACAGGGTTAAAGAAAGGATAGGTGCAGCGAGTGGGAGCAGAGGACTGGTATGTGGTAGTTAGCAGAGTATACTGGGCAGTCACTGGGGGTGCTGTCGGGGATGCAGGAAGAGTGCCTTGAGTGGAGGAATGATGTTGTAAGCTGACTGAGGCTGGGTGCAACAAGTCTGACCATGTCTGCAGTACGGGTTGACGAAACTCAGCTTACACAAAGCCTGTCTGGTCAAAGACTGCACTGCGTTTATACAATCTCTTAGTACCTGTGGTGAACATGCAGAATAACGCTCCAGAAAGTAATCCACATCATCCTCTAATAACCATACCAGGGACTCTACCTGGTCGGCACTAAATGGCGGCAAAAATTCATCCCTGCATTCGGGGGTACCAGATGAAATCAACTCTACACAAACCTGAATCAATGGCTGCACCTCAGAGAATTCTGTGCCCTGATCTATTAGAACATGAGCGATCCGTATACATTCTAGCAGTTGATCCCGGGGATACTCCCTCAGAGTCTGATAAGCATATTCTCTGTCATCAAACACTAGCAGAGATAAATACACAACCTCATCAAGATCCATCCTTCCCAGCAACAAGCCAAGATGGCTTCCCTGTGCAGCCACTTCTGGTCAGGATTGGCCTTGGTGTAATGTCAGGGCTCCGGGTGTAACCAGAGGTATGTGAACTGACGCAGGGAAACGCAGGCTTCAGATATGTTATAAACAATATAATTTATTAAAGACTAACAATACAAACATAAACGCAGTGCAATACTAAAACATAACACAGTGCAAACAAACCAAACCAACCACCCACAGATGACAGTACATACAATGCAAGCGTCGTCAGTCAGGCCGGGTCAATAACAATCGGGCAGGTAGGTACAGGGGGTCAGGCGGAGAATGGTCGGGGTCACAAGCCAGGGATAAAACAGGAGAAGTCAGCAGAGGTCCGGATCAGGCAGGGTCAGCAATGAATCAGACAGAGACAGGGACAGGAACAGGAATGCAGGAACAAGATACAGGGCCCAGGAAAAACACACACCAAGGCAGAGACTGCAGGTCTGGCCATCCCTTAAATACACCTGCATGATCAACTTCAGGTGTTTGGCTGGCTGCAGGGTTGAGTCTCTGATTGCTGGGAGCACCCGCTGGCCAGCCCTGGTACTGCAGCCCACAAGGCAGGTGAGTCCCACCATTACTGGCAAGTCCATTCCTGACAGGGTGACACAAATATGCAGAGGAAACAGGAATGTATATATATGGGTAGGACCCAAAAAAGGTATAATATTTTGGGCAGAATTGTCATTTTTTACAACCGTGATACAACCCATCCATGAGAGGGGTAGTTTGGACCAGGATGTCTGTCATGTTTCACATTACTGTCATATGCCTTTAAGTGTTCTCTATATTTTGTCTCTGCTCCTCCCTTTCCTCTGGTTCAATTCCTGCTGTATAGATAGCCCACCCCCCTTCCCAGTAATGCATTTCAGCAAGCCTCATGTCTCAGAGCACATTATGATCTTTTGACCTATCAGATGTTCATTGTTGTAAGATTCTCTCAGTATATGGAATAGACTTCACAAGATCTACAAGAGATCATCTCGATTGAGTCACTGACTGTGGTATCCAACTGAGATTGGAGTTATCACTATCTCATCACAACTGTAAGTTACAGAGATCACACTTTCAATGCTTAGATTGGAGAGACAGAACAGTCAACAGATCAGTGAAATGTCTTCACAGGATCCTTGCTAGCTGCACACAGTGAGATGTTACATAGATGGATATAGCAGCTACAGAGAGTGCCACCATCTCTACACACGCCTGTACATGTCTGCAAGTATATCTCAGCATAACACCCATGAGTGTCAGGACAAATTATTGATGTGAATGTCTTACAACTGCAAGTTTATACACTGCATCTGTATGCATTAGCACATGGCTTGTCTGTGAAATTATAAGTGAAAGAAAACCTTTCTGCAATCATTGCCTAGGAAACCTGAACTCACCCACAGAAAAATTGATACATTTCTCTGTAAACTTTCTATCAACCCCTCTCCTTGCTAACATGATGTTTCAGGAAAGTAATATACAGTCTGGGGAAACTAACACACAACCATAATCAGCGCTTCTTCCAGAGCAGGACTTAAACCCTGAATTATACAAAAGAGAAAAACGCTTAAGAAAACCATCCTGGAAAATGCAGGAGAATCTTCATGCTGACAAGTTAGAATTGCTGTCTAATATTAATGACTTATGGACTATAATACTGTTAAATGCATGTCTGCTGCCTCCCAACAATCTCATGAGCCATTACAACTAGGGGGCGCTATCCAGCACTTGAATGTTGCTTATGAGAATTATCAAAGACCGTGAGTTAAATATATTGCTCTCTTAAAGTGGTACAACACTCAAAGGTCATTGGAAGAATTAATGAGTTTTGAGGAGCTCAATCCTGAAAGAGACAATGTAGTGGAGCGAACAAAGACAAAGGCAGAAGTGAGAATAACACAGCTCCATGAATCCAGATCTTATCGCTCAGCATCTACTAGACGCTCCTCAAGATCTTCCAAATCCATACAATCAAGGTCTTCTACACTCAGTCAACAACTAATAAAAGCCCGTGCTGATGCTGAAGCTTCTAAAATTCAGGCAGCTTTCACCCAAAAGAAAGCAGAAATGGAGGCTCAGGCCGCACATCAGAAAGCAGAGAAAGAAGCTGAAGCCACACGCCAAAAGGCAGAAATTGAAGTTTTGGAAAAACAATGTGAGCATGCCACAGCCATGGAAAGGTTAAGGGTCTTAGAACAAGCCGCTCGTGAAAACGAAAGAGACAACAGTTCCAGACACTCAGTTGTATCTTATGTCTCAGATTCTTCACACACCTCTCCAGAATGTCAACTTCCTGTCACAACAGCCAAACTACTCAAAGTCTCTTCTCTGCACCTACTGTACCTCAAGATGATTTGCCCTTATATCCTCCAATACATCAGACTGCAGCATCTCAGCTAGCCGCAGACACTGGTGTGTATTTAATAGACCATCCATCATACTTTGGCACCAACAGAGTACCTCCTAGCAAATGCACTACTCTACAAACTAACATGCCAATGGACTTTAAGCCAGTTCCAGCACTGAATGACTTAGCAGCAACATATGTTCCCAAGTCACTTCATGTAAGTTCACCAACCGTCACAACCAACTCTGTTCCACCTGCAGTCATGCACCCAAAATCAGAAAACACGACATGTCAAAGTCTGCTAAATACATGCTCCTCAGAGAACTTGTTAAGACAGGCCTCACCAAGTTTGATGACAAGCCTGAAAATTACAGAGGCTGGAAATCCACTTTTAAGGCCACAATGACTGACCTAGACATCAATGCCACTGAGGAATTAGATCTACTCATCAAATGGCTAGGTCCCCAGTCCACTGAACGCATCAAGAGGCTCAAAGTAGTTCATATTGACAACCCTGCTGATGGCCTTAATGCTGCTTGGGGCAGACTTGAACATACCTTTGGCAGCGTAGAGGCCATTGAAGATGCTTTATTTAAAAGGTTGCAAAGCTTCCCATGAATTCCTGCTAACAACAATCTTCAAGAACTCAGCAATGTTCTATTAAAGCTTCAACTTGCTAATTCTGACATCAACTTACCTGGTCTCAGTTACCTTGACACCTCTCATGGCATCAAACCTATTGTTCTCAAGCTACCATATGGAATACAAGAAAGATGGGCAGTGCTTGGATCAAAGTATAAGGAATAACATAGAGTTGCCTTTCCTCCTTTTTCCTACTTCTGTGAGTTCATCGAAAGAATTGCAGACACTGAGAATGACCCAAGTTTCTCATATGGGGACTGTAACCTTCTCAATACACTCTCTCCAAGACCTATGAACACACATATGTTGCGCAGAGACTGTAGAGGTCCAGCATTAGTGAAAAGGACTAATGTTCTACCTGCACCTGCTACAGTTCTTGAAAAGACTGATCAAAACAAGAGAATTGAGGACCCAAATCGCCAATGTCCAATACATAACTAACCACATCCACTTAAGAAATGTATCGGCTTCAGAAAGAAAACCCTCAAAGAACATAAAGAACTTTAGAGGAAATTTGGGGTTTGCTACAAATGCTGTGCCTCCATGGAACACTTTGCAAAGGACTGTAAAGCGATCAAATGTATAGAGTGTGACCGTGATGACCATGTGCAAGCTCTTCATCAATATTCGCACAACTCTGCTACGCTTACAAACAATCTTCCTGAGGCAAAACAAGGCAGAGAGCGTCCAGATCAAGCAGCACCTACCACCCCAGTGTTCTCTACATGTACAGAGGTCTGTGGAGAAGGACTCTGCGACAACTCCTCTGCAAAGATATGATTGGTCCGTGTATACCCCAAAGGTCAACCTGAAAAGGCCATAAGACTGTATACTATTCTGGATGATCAGAGTAACAGATCTCTTGCAAGAACTCAGTTTTTTGAACTGTTGAACATAAGTGGAGATGCTCTGCCTTATACTCCAAGCACTTGTTCCGGCACTACAGAAGTCTTAGGTAGAAGAGCCAGTGGTCTTGTAGTTGCTTCTCTGAATGACAATGTGGAAATATCTTTGCCCACTATCACTGAGTGCAAGCAGATTCCAAACACCAAAGAGGAGATCCCTACTCCTGAAGCTGCTTATCACCATTCTCACTTAAAGCACATAGCCAGCCGAATACCAGCCCTCGATGAAAGTGCCGATATCCTGCTGTTACTCGGCCAAGACATTATTATTATACAGGATTTATATAGCGCCAACAGTTTGCTCAGCACTTTACAATATAACGGGAGACAATACAGCAACAATACAGTTCAATACAAGAGGGATAGGAGGGCCCTGATCCTGGGAACTTATAATCTAGGAGGGAGGGGCTAGTGGTACAAAAGGTAGTAACTGTGGTTGATGGACTGGTTGGAACAGTAGAAGATTCCATTATTAGCTGAGGGCAGCATAGGCTTCCATGTAGAGATAGGTTTTCAAAGATCGCCTAAAAGTGAGCAGAGTAGGCGATACATTAGGGTAGAGAGTTCCAGAGGATAGGGGAAGCTCTGGAGAAGTCCTGGAGATGAGCATGGGGGGAGACAAGGGAGCTAGAGAGCAGGAGGTCGTGCGAGGAGCGGAGTGTATGGTTTGGGTGATATTTGGCGACAAGATCGGTGATGTAATTTGGGGCAGAGTTATAAATAGCTTTATATGTTATTGTTAATATTTTGAATTTTATCCGTTGGGCAATGGGAAGCCAGTGGAGGGATTGGCAGAGAGGGGTGGAGGACACTGTGTGGAGACCAGTGGAGGGATTGGCAGAGAGGGGTGGCTGATACAGAACGGTTAGTAAGGTGGATGAGTCTGGCAGCAGCATTCATGATAGACTGAAAAGTGGATAGCCTGTGATGAGGTAGTCCAATGAGGAGGGAGTTACAATAGTCAAGGCGAGATAGAATAAGGGAGTGAATGAGTTGCTTAGTGGTTTTTGAGGTTAGAAACGGGCGTATCTTGGAGATGTTGCGGAGGTGAAGTCTACAAGATTTGGACAGCGATTGGATTTGGGACTGAAAGGACAGATGGGAGTCTAGGATTACACCAAGTACCCTGGCATGAGGGGAGGGACTGATGATTGTGTTATTGATCTTGATAGAGAAGTCAGGGGAGGGGGCATGGGCTGGAGGGAATACTAAGAGCTCAATTCTAAGGGTGCACAAAGTTTGTCATCAAATCAACGGTCCACACAATGCCCGATATGCTCAGCGTCTGGACCTAGCATGGGTCATCATAGGCAATGACTGCCTAGACCAGGACAGGAGGTCCTACTCAGTCTCTTTCCTTAAAACACATGTCCTGTCAAATGGACGAACAACTTGTTCAGCACAATGACCACATAAATATATTGTGAAAGAAAGACTGTTTGAAAAAGGTGCACAACGGCCCATCATACAAGACAATAAGAAAGCTCTTAATCTCTGGGATGACAACATCAGCAACACAGTGTTCGAGGTAACCACTAAAGACAATGAGTTGGCAGCTACCATAGAAGACAAAGAATTCTTGAAAACCATGAGTCAGGAGCTCTACCAAGATGATTCCAACAGCTGGGTAGCACCTCTACCATTTCGTACCCAAAGAAAGAGACTACCAAACAACAGGTACATGCATAATCACGGTTTGTTTCTTTAAATTGCAGTTTGAACCAGAAGCCTGAGATGAAAAAGCACTTTGTGGACTTTTTGCAGAAGGTATTTGAGAAAGATCATGCTGAGCCTGCACCTCCTCTTACAGAAGGAGAAGAAGGTTGGTATCTACCATGCTTTGGTGTCTACCATCCTCGCAAGCCTGATCAGATTAGGGTGGTCTTTGACTCAAGTGCTCATCATGAAGGCGTCTCCCTCAATGACAATCTTCTCAATGGGCCTAATCTGAACAACAATCTCATAGGAGTTTTACTTCACTTCAGACAAGAACCATTTGCTGTTATGGCTGACATTCAGCAGATGTTCCACTGTTTCATCGTCCACAAAGATTACAGAAACTTCCTCAGGTTCCGATGGTACCACAATAATGATGCCAACGATGAAGTCATAGACTACCGAATGAAGGAACATGTTTTTGGTAACAGTCCTTCTCCTGCAGTAGCAATTTATGGACTGAGGAAAACAGCTCAAGAGGGTGAGAAAGAATTTGGATCTGATGCAAGACAATTCATCAAAAGGAATTTCTATGTAGACGATGGACTCAAATCTGTGCCCAATGAAGAAGAAGCTATTGATCTTCTTACTAGAACCCAGAACATGCTTGCCACTGCAAACCTCAGACTTCACAAAATCATCTCTAACAGTGACAAGGTCATGATAGCCTTTCCTTCTGATGATCATGCTGTCAGTGTGAAGAAATTCCAACTAGAATCTGACCTGTTACACAACGCAGTCTTGGATTGCTTTGGAATGTTAAACAAGACACATTCACATTTCAAACATCAGCCTGTGAAGAGTATTGTCTACAGTGAACAGCATTTATGATCCCTTAGGTTTCATTACACCGTTCACCATTTAGGGTAAGATTCTGCTGAGACAACTTACTTCTGAAAGCTCAGACTGGGATACGCCCTTACCCAAGGAGAAACAACAAAAGGTGGGAATCCTGGAAACAGTCTCTAAAAGAATTAGAACTCCCCCAGATACCACGCTCTTACACCCAAGCATCCTTAATGAATGCCACCACAAGAGAGATTCATGTCTTCTCCGATGCATCCAATGAAGCCATTGCTGCGGTGGCTTATCTTCGAGCTACGGATCCCAGCTGTAAAGTGGGTGTAGGATTTATCATGGGCAAGACCAAGCTCACACCAAAACCTACACATACTATTCCAAGGCTTGAACTTAGTGCAGCTGTGTCAGCTGTGGAAATTTCTGAGCTCGTAGAACTTGACACAGATGTTGAAATAGACTCCTTTGACTTTTATACAGACAGCAAAATAGTGCTAGGATATATACACAATCGCACAAGACGGTTCTACGTGTATGTCGGCAACAGAGTGGAACGCATAACGAAGTTCTCTACACCTGAACAATGGCACTATGTTCCAACTAGCCTCAAGCCTGCTGACAGCGGCAGTCGTGCAGTACCTACCACTGCATTTCTGGACACATCTTGGCTATATCCACCAGTACTCTTGAATGATAAACTTATCTCAAGTTCAACAAATTCTACCTTTGAACTGGTTCATCCGGAATCTGATAAGGAAATCAGAGCTGTTACCATCACACTCAACACCTCTATGAAAGCCAGGGCAGGGCTGAGTCCTCACCGTTTTGAATGCTTTTCTAAGTGGTCCTCTATTGTACGAGCCATTGCACGTCTTGTTCACATTGCTCATCAGTTTGAAAACAGCTCTAGCACTGAAAAAGTGTGTCACAACTGGCACATCTGTAAAGCCCCCCCCTCCACACCTTTGAGGAGGTCCTTCAAGTAGAAAGGATCATTATTCAATGTGTCAAACATGAAGTGTACTCACAAGAGATTGCTAACATATCAAAAGGACTCAACCTAAGGATAGCTGTGCAAATGAATTCCAATAATTGACCACAACAAGCTATTGTGAGTCGGTGGTCGCATTGGAAGATCCGATTCGTCCAGAGAAGAGAGAAATCCCCTCATTATTCAAGGACGTCATCACATTACTGCTCTGTTAGTTAGACATTTCCATGAGCGAGTTCAGCACCAAGGTCATCACTTTTCTGAGGGAGCAGTAAGGTCTGCAGGTTTCTGGATCGTCGGCATGAAAAGGTGTATATCGTCCATACTCCTCAAATGCATCAAGAGTCAAAAACTAAGAGGGAAGTGTAACTGAACCGGACCCCGAATGCACTAGGGTATTTCCATTAGACTCCCGCTTCCCTGTCCGAACACAGACACCACTCAAAGTAAAACCAGGAAATAGACTGCTTTATTTTAACACAGACACAAGATATAAACATTCAAGGGAACAACCCACCTCCCTGCATATGGACACAGGTGTCACGTACCTGATGGGAGACTGAAATGACGAGGCCGGCCTCACTTGTGTCACCAGCCCTGACCCCACTGGAGTTGGAACAGAGGGAGTCTAGGACCCAGGGGAGCAAGAGAGCCAGTAGTTGTTGCTATTGCAGATGATGACTCTGGAAGACCGATGATCTTCTGATTCAGGCACAGTAGTAACAAGCAGAGCAGGTCTTGACGCTTGCCAGGCGTGCACCAGAGCAAGGCAGGTAGTGAGGGTAAGAGACAGGAGCAGTCTCATGGAATAGCCGGGGTCATCAACAGTCGGGCAGCACGGTACAGAATCAGAAGGAAAAGCGAAGGTCAGGAGCAGAGCCGAAGTCAGGAACCGGTATCAGGAGAGCAATCACAGTCAGGTCAGGAACAAGCCCGGTCAGCAACAAAGGAATCACACAGGAACAAGCAGGACATGGGGGAGCTGAAGACCAGTCAGCACTGAACATGAGCAGAGACACTCTTTAAATAGGCCATCTGGCGCCAATCTTTGCTGTGCATGTGCATGTGCGTGATCGCGCATTTCCAATCACGATTCGTCTGTCTGGAAATCCCTTACATTGCCAACCCCCCTTAGGGGCAGCCTCCAGATGCCCACTAGGGCTCGTTTTTCAGGGTGAAGATGGAGGTAGGCTTGAACTATGCGTGGGGCATGGACATTAGTGGATAGTTCCCAGGAATTGTCCTCTGGACCATAACCTTTCCATTTTATGAGAAACTGTGTCTGTCCGCCCCTCTTCCTACAATTCAAGATAGCCTCAACCTTGTGTTCTTCATTTCCTTCAACCAGCAGTGGAGCTCATGCCTGTGGATCTTGATTGGGAAATCCACTTGGAATATGTGGTTTCAGCAAGGAGCAATGGAACACCGTGTGAATCTTATTAGCAGGCAGTTTTAATTCAAAAGCTACAGGGTTAACTTTACTCTTGATAGTAAATGGTCCCAGGTATCTTGTACCAAGCTTTCTCAAAGGACAATTCAATTTCAGATTTGCCGTGGATAAACAGACTATCTCCTTGTTTCAGTTTTAAGTTGCCCCTTCTTTTGTCAAAAAAAATTTTGTTACTCACCCGAGCTTCAGAAATAGTTTTCTGCAATATTTCCCCGTTCCTCCTGAGGAACTCCATCCTTTTTTGTACTGCCGTGACAGCGGGTTCCACTGGTATTTCCAGAAGGAAGGAGGGGTGATATCCATAGTTGGAGTAAAAGGGGGATTGCTTGGTAGCCGAGTGAATGGAATTATTGTAAGCGAACTCCGCTAACAGAAGGAGAGATATCCGGTCATCCTGTGACTATGAGGAGAAGCATCGGAGGTATTGTTCCAGAGTTTGGTTCGTTCTTTCTGTCTGTCCATTAGTTTGCAGGTGATATGCAGAGGAGAAGTGTAATTCAATCTCTAATGCTTCACACAGAGCTTTCCAGAACTTGGATGTAAATTGTACTCCTCGGTCAGATACAATATTGATAGGAACGCCATGCAATCTTACGATCTCTTTGATAAAAGCAGAAGAAGTTTCCGTGGCGGAAGGAGACCCTTTCAAGGGACTGAAGTGGGCCATCTTTGATAGGTGGTCAACCACTACAAAAATAGTGGTAAATCCTTCCGATGGGGGAAGTTCCACAATAAAATCCATGGAAATCATACTCCAAAGTTTTTCCGGTACGGGCAAAGATTCCAACAGGCCCCAGGTCTTGGCTTTGTCAGACTTGTTTCTAAGGCAAACTGTACAAGACCTCACATAGTCCTGGCAATCTTTTATTGAGTTTGGCCACCAGAAGGAGCGAGAGACCAAATTTGAAGTCTTGTGAATCCCGAAGTGACCTGCCAAGGGGTGATCGTGACACCTTTTCAGGATAAGAGTACTGAGTTCTTCGGGCACAAAGATTTGTTCTTTATGGAAATACAGACCATTCTTTAGCTGAAGATGCATATCTATGGAAGGTGGATGATTATCCACCACTTGTTACAAGTCTGTCTGCAGCAGTAAAAATTTCTTGGCTGGCAAAATCGTGTCAGGTTTAGACTGTAAAATTGGGTCAGGAAACATACGGGAGAGTGCGTCGGGTTTACCGGTTTTTGATCCAGGACGGTATGTCAAATGGAAGACAAAGCGGGTGAAAAATAGTGGCCATCTTGCTTGTCGTGGCCTTAGGCGTTTTGCCGTTTTCAGGTATTCAAGGTTATGGTCTGTGAAGATGAGAATTGGATGGGATACTCCCTCCAGTAAGTAGCGCCATTCCTCAAGTGCTGCCTTGATGGCTAGCAGCTCTCTGTCTCCCACATCATAGTTCCTTTCAGAGGCATTTAACTTCCTGGAGAAAAATGCAACAGGGTGTAGAAGGGATTTGAGTCCCTGTCTTTGTGACAAGATGGCTCCTACAGCATTCTCAGAAGTGTCCACTTCAAGGACAAAGGCTAGAGCAGGATCTGGGTGCTTCAGGATAGATGCGGAGGTGAACAAGGTCTTTAATTGCTGAAAGGCTGCTTGGGCCTCAGGAGTCCATTTGAAGGGGATATGTTGCCTGGTGAGCTATGTTACTGGTGCGATGATCCCAGAGAGGTATTTGATAAATTTCCTGTAGAAATTTGCAAATCCTACGAAATGTTGCACTGCTTTCCTGTCTCCTGGAATGGGCCACTCCAATACAGAGGACACTTTTTGGGGGTCCATAGAAATGCCCTCGGGGGTGATCACAAGTCTGAGGAACTGGATAGACTGTCTCTCAAACTCACATTTTTCAACTTTTGCGTAAAGGTGATGTTGGCGTAATCTATCCAGAGTCTTCTTCACATGATCCCGATGTTTTTCTATTAAACTGGAGAAAACTAAGATGTCATCCAGGTAAACAATTATGAACAGATCCAAATAGTCCCGAAATATATCGTTTACAAGGTGTTGGAAGGTTTCTGGGGCATTACAGAGACCAAAAGGCATCACCAGGTATTCAAAATGCCCGAAGTGGGTTCAAAAAGCCATCTTCCGTTCGTCACCTTTGCAGATTCTAAACAGATTGGAAGCGCCCCTCAGATCCAGTTTTGAGAAGAAACATGCTCCTCGCAGCCTTTGGAATAACTCAGGAATTAGAGGCAGGGGATAATGATTTTTGTATGTTATCTTGTTTAGGTCACGTTAGTCCACACAGGGTCTGAAGGTGTGATCCTTCTTCTCAACAAAGAAGATGCGAGCTCCTGCTGGTGATGTAGAAGGCCGAATAAACCCCTTTTCCAAACTCTCATCAATATAACCTGGAGGACCTCTAATTCTACTTCGGATAGGGAGTAAATTCGTCCGAAAGGAATTTCGGTGCCGGGCAGGAGCTCAATCGGACAATCATAGGAACGATGAGGAGGAAGAGTATTGGCAATCTTTTTATTACATACGTCCAGATAATCGTGGTAAACAACAGGAACAAGTTTCATGGTCTCGGGATCAGAGTGAATTCTAAGAAGAGAGGTTGCTGCACTTGGTTCTTTAGGAATACAGTGGTTCAGACAGTATTCCGAAGGGAAGAAGATTTCTCCAGACAACCAATTGATGGTTGGGTTGTGTGCTTTTAGCCAGGGCATGCCGAGAATAACTGGAAATATCGGGGAAGTAATAATATCCAGACACAGAAATTCCTGGTGTCCCGAGGAGGTGATGCATAACATTGGCACGGTCTCTTGTGTCACAGGGCCAGAACTGATACCGGATCCATCCGCTAGATGAACCTAAAGTCTTTGTGCCTTGGTACGGAGCAGAATCTTATTCTGGGTAGCGTAGTTTGCATCCATAAATCAACTACAAGCACCCGAGTCTATAATGGCTGGACCGTGATCGTCCCTTCGGCCAGTTGTAGTTGAAGGTGGAAGGGGAGATGCGTTCGGCTTGTTCCTTGGGGATGCATCATATAGAACCAGCTGGGAGAGGGCTTATGAGGTCTTATTGGACACGTCACTATATATTGACCTGCGTCACCACAGTAGAGACAGAGCTAAAACTTCTGTCATCGAATACGCTCTGCAGCAGACAACTGTGGTCTCCAAAAGCTCCTTCTAGATGGATTAAGATGTTTTCCTTTATTAATGGGTAACTCTGATGGAACAGCAGTCGTAGAGGGCACAGGAGTCCCCATTTCTGAACATATCAAGATCTCCCCATTTGTTTTCTCATCCTGTCTCTCCCGAATCCGATGGTCAATGTGGATAGTCAGGTCTATCAGATTCTCCAGTCTGGTTGGTACCCCCACTCGGGCAAGCTCAGGGTGTCAGAAAGGCCATGACGAAACTGGTAGCGGAGAGCAGACTCATTCCATTGAGTATCGGAACTCCAGATGCGGAAATCGGTAACATATTCCTCAACAGGCCTTTGGCCCTGCTGTAACTTGCTGAGCACTGAACATGAGCAGAGACACTCCTTAAATAGGCCGTCTGGCACCAATCTTTGCTGTGCGTGATCATACATTTCCGATCACGGTTCGTCTTGCTGGAAATCCCTTACAACAGGGCGGGACAAATAAAATCTAGCAACCAGAGACACATCAGCAGACACCCCCCACCCAGCCAATACACAAACACATTCATCCCATAATAGTTTGCTCCCAAGCAAGACACACAATAGAACAATGGGATATACCACATGGCAGTAAACAATGAACAACCCCCACACCCCACCTATTCATGTCTACACAATATCAGGACATCCCACCCTGTACCCCTAACAGGCACAGGGTGACTTACACATAAGAGGGATATGGGGAGCTGAGACAGGGGTCTCCCCACCCCTCCAACATGAGCTGTGTTCCATGGGCCCCCACCCAAACTCACTCCCATCACAGGAAGCACCTACAACAACAAATGGCAGAGTTTCCAGCTGACTGATTAAGCACTGAAGCACCATTTACTAATGTTGGCATGGACATATGTGGCCCCTGGACTGTTGTTACACGCAGAACTCGTGGCGGAGTTGCTAACAATAAGCGATGGGCTGTGCTGTTCACTTGCTTGAGCATTGGTGCAGTGCACATTGATGTGATAGAATCAATGGACTCTTCTTGTATCATTAATGCTTTCAGAAGTTTTGTTTCTGTACGAGGACCTGTAAAGTTCCTGAGATCTGACTGTGGGACTCATTTTACAGCAGCAGAAAAGATAGAGATCTTCTTGAGTGGCAATAAGTGTAAATGGGAACTCAACCCACCTCATTCCTCACATGGGAGGCTCTTGGGAACGCATGATTGGAGTTGCAAGAAAGATCCTGGACTCTATGCTACTGGACCAGAAAACTTCTCAATTTACTCATGAAATCTTAGTCACTCTTCTTGCAGAAGTGTCCGCTATAATCAATGCAAGGCCATTGGTCCCTGTGTCCTCAGATCCCGAGTTCCCAGTGTTGCTCACTCCAGCCACTCTTCTTACCCAAAAAACTGGGGTAGCCACTATTCCCACAGAGGAACTTGATTACCCCAACATTTACAAGCATCAATGGCGACGGGTTCAACATCTTGCTAATGTGTTCTGGAATCGCTGGAAGATGGAGTACCTTTCTACCCTTCAAAGTCGTAATAAATGGCAAACTAGCAAACCCAATCTACAAGTGGGAGACGTAGTTGTTTTGAAGGAGACAGATTCCCATGGTAACCATTGGCCCATGGCTCTTATTACAAAGACTATGCCAAGTAACGATGGAAAGGTACGCAAGGTAGAAGTTAGAGTCATGAAAGAAGGTTCTGCACACCTTTACTTCAGGCCTATAAAGGAACCAAAGAGGAAGACAAGTCATCCACCTGAATTACAGGGAGGTAAGAAGGAAGGTGCATGTTGCTGCCTTCTCCTCTGAATATGGATTTCCATGTCTCAGCCTGGACTTTCCACACCAACATCTGCAAGTATTATGCTGAATGTTTGCATTGTTTTCCTTTGTTCTTCCCTTCCCTCTTGTTTTGCAGATGTTCCCGGAAAGAATCTTCATTATTTATATTGGACTTGAACTAAAGTTTATTTGGTTTAATGTTGTATAGATAGCCCCTCCCCCTTTCCCAGAAATGCATTGCAGTTCTAGCCTCATGGCAAGAAGCAGAAACATTATGATCTTTTGACCGATCGAATGTTCATTGTTGTAAGATTCTCTCAGTTTATGGAAGAAACTTCACAAGATCTACAAGATGTCTTATCGATGGAGTCACTGACTGTGGTATCCAACTGAGGATGAAGTTATCACCATCTCATCACAACTGTAAGTTACAGAGATCACACTATCAATGCTTAGATTGGAGAGACAGAACACCTGTACATACCCATCTCCGGCTTCTCACCCCTCCCCCATACATACCCGTCCCCGACTTATCACCCCTCCCCCATACGTACCCGTCCCTGGCTTCTCACCCCTCCCTCACACATATCCGTCTCTGGCTTCTAACTCCTGCCCCACACATACCCGTCCCTGGCTTCTCACCACTCCCCCGTATATACTCATCCCCGACTTGTCATCCCTCCACCACACATACCCCTCCCCCATACACATCCCTCCTCAGCTTCTCACCCCTCCCCCATACACATACCTCCCAAGCTTCTCACCCCTCCCCCATACACATCTCTCCCAAGCTTCTCAAACCTCCCTCATACATATCCCTCCCCATCTTCTCACCCCTCCCCCATACACATCCCCCCAAGCTTCTCAAACCTCCCTCATACATATCCTCTCCCAACTTTTCACCACTTCCCCATATATATGCCTTCCCAGCTTCTCACCCCTCCCCCATACACATTTCTCCCAGCTTCTCACCCCTCCCCTATACACATCCCCCCAAGCTTCCCAAACCTCCCTCATACATATCCTCTCCCAAATTTTCACCACTTCCCCATATATATGCCTTCCCAGCTTCTCACCCCCTCCCCCATACACATCCCTTCTGAGCTTCACACCCCTCCCCCATACACATCTCTCCCCAGCTTCTCACCCCTCCTCCATACATATCGTCCTTAGCTTCTCGCCCCTCCCCCATACACAGCTGTAACGGAACTGACCCCAGACTGCGCTTGAGTACTTCCATTAGAATACTGCTTCCCCATCCGAACACCAACCACAGACACCACAGCCGACCATACAAGACTAGACACCAGTCCTGAAGTAAACCAGGAGGTAGACTACTTTATTTGAACACAGATACAAGATATATACACTCAGGGGACAATCCCCCCTCCCTGCATAATGACCCTGGGTGGGGCAATTACATTTAGTAACAAGAGACACACAGGTATTCAAACTTCACACCAGCAGACAGTCCCATCAGGAGGAAGGGCTGCTGGAGACACCCCCCACCAACCAATACACACAAACACATACATCCCATAATAGTTTGCTCCCAATCCAGACAGACAATAGAACAATGGGATGCAACCACATGGCATTAAACAATGAACAACCCCCCCACCCCACCTATACATGTCTACACAATATCAGGACATCTCACCCTGCACCCCTAACAGGCACAGGGTGACTTACACATAAGAGGGATATGGGTGCTGAGACAGGGGTCTCCCCACCTCTCCAAAGTGAGCTGGGTTCCATGGGCCCCCCACCCAAAGTGAGCTGTGTTCCATGGGCCCCGCACCCAAAGTGAGCTGTGTTCCATGGGCCCCCCACCCAAAGTGAGCTGGGTTCCATGGGCCCCGCACCCAAAAGCCCTCCCCAACCTCTCACCCCTCCCCCATTTGCATCCCTTCCCAACTTCTCACCCCTCCCCCATACACATCCCTCCCAGCTTCTCACCCCTCCCCTATACATATCCCCTCCCAGCTTCTCACCCCTCCCCTATACACATCCCTCCCCAACTTCTCACCCCTCCCCCATACATATCCCCTCCTAGCTTCTCACCCCTCCCCAGCTTTTCACCCCTCCCCCATACACATCCCTCCTCAACTTCTCACCCCTCCCCATATACATTAATTCCCATCTTCTCCCCTCTCCCCCCATTCACATACCTCCCATCTTCTCACCCCGCCCCCATACATACCCCTCCCAGCATCTCACCCCTCTCCCATACATACCTGGTGTCTCTCCTGTTATTCTGTCTCGGACACATCAGAGGAACATGGTGGGAGATCGGCCTGAATGTCCTTCCTAGGAGGGAATACCGGAGCCATTCTGAGGCCCATTTAATGGCCGGCAATGAGGAGGAAACCAACACTGAGAAGTAGATGCTGAGATATATACAGCACGGGGCAGCACAGTGGCTGAGTGGTTAGCACTTCCACCTGGCAGTACTTGGGTTGTTGGTTCAAATCCCAGCCATGGCACCACCTGCCTGGAGTTTGCATGTTGTCCCTGTGCCTGGGTGGGTTTCCTCCGGGTACTCTGGTTTCCTCCTACACTACAAAGACATGCTGGGAGGTGAATTGTCTCCTAAGTTGTCCCTAGTATGTGTATATATGAATGTGAGTTAGGGCCCTTAGATTGTATGCTCCTCGGGGGCGGGGACTGATGGGAATTATTATACAGGATTTATATAGCGGCAGAAGGTTTGCTCAGCGCTGTACATTATAGTGGGGGCAGAACATGAGACAATACAGTAACAATACATGAGGGGTTTGAGGGCCCTGATCCTTGGAGCTTACAATCTAGGAGGGAGGGGGTAGTGGTACAGGAGAAAGTGGCTGTGGGGGATGGAGTGGTAGGAGGAGATCGGCTGTTAGGTGAGGGTGGGGTAGGCTTCCCTGAAGATATGGGTTTTCATGGTGTGCCTGAAGGTGAGGAGGATGGGTGACAGTCTGATGGATTGGGGTAGGGAGTTGCAGAGGATGGGGGAAGTCCTGCAGTCAGGTGTGGGAGGTGGAGACCAGTGGAGGGAATGACAGAGGGGGGTGGCAGAAGCAGAGCGGTTGGTGAGGTGGATGAGTCTGGTCGCTGAGTTCAGGATAGACTGAAGTGGGGATAGTCTGTGAGGAGGGAGGTGAGGGAGGTGTCTGGGGTGAGGAATGAACGTATTTTGGAGATGTTGCGGAGGTGGAGCCTGCATGAGTTTGCCAACAATTGGACATGGGGTTGGAAGGACAGGTTTGAGTCCAGGGTGACACCTAGGACTTTGGCTTGTGGGGTGGGACTGATGGTGGCGTTGTTAGTCGTGATGGAGAGTATGGGGGGGGGGGCACGGGCTGGGGGGACAATCAGGAGCTCAGTTTTGGAAAGGTTCAATTTGAGGAAATGGAGCAACATCCAGTTTGATATGTCGTTCAGTAGGTGTGTGATACGGGCGGAGACTGAAGGGGTGGGGGGTGGAGAGGTAGATTTGTGTATCATGGGCATAGAGGTGGTAGTTGAAGCCGTGGGAGTGTATCAGTTTGCCGAGGGAGGAGGTGTAGATGGAGAAGAGAAGGGGCCCGAGGACAGAGCCTTGAGGGACCCCAACAGAGAGGGGGAGGTGGTAGCGTTATAGGTAACGCTGAAGGAGCGCTGGGATAGATAGGAGGAGAGCCAGGAGAGGGCGGAGTCTCTGATGCCGAGAGAGTGTAGTTTATTAAGGAGGAGGGGGTGGTTGACTGTGTTGAAGGCCGCAGAAAGGTCGAGGAGTAGGAGGACTGAGTGGTGGCCATTAGCTTTAGTGGTTAGCAGGTCGGTGATTTGAGTAAGGCGGTTTCGGTGGAGTGTAGGGCAGGTTCGGTGGAGTGTAGGGCGGGTTCGGTGGAGTGTAGGGGACGGAAGCCGGACTGTAGGGGATCGAGGAGGTTGTTGTCAGTGAGGTGGGAGCTCAGACGATTGTAGACTAAGTGCTCAAGGAGTTTGGAAGTGAATGGCAGTAGGGAGATGGGTCTGAGGTTGTTCAGGTCGGTGGGGTCCAGGGAGGGTTGAGTATGGGGGTGATGTGCGCGTGCTTTAGGGGGGAGGGGAATGCGCCAGTAGAGAGGGAGAGATTGAAGATGTGGGTGAAGGAGTGTAGGATGGAGGGGGAGGGTGACCGGAGGAGTTGTGAGGGGACAGGGTCAAGGAATGTACAATATAGATGTAAACTGACGGCGCTATATAAGTACCTGGAATAAATAATAATAATACACCCAGATCATCGATGACAAGGAGGAAGGTTCGGTCACAGATGATTGGTCCGTCTATAGCAGGGACAGGAGCCGGGACCAGGAATAGGAGATCCACCTGACTTACCCGTGTGCTCTGACATGGAGAAGATCCCATGCTGGCCCTATGGTGGCCGTGTGTTCAGGATGGAGACCGACAATCACAGGACCTTCTAGAAGATGATCTAAAATGGCTGAGAGGAAAAAAGTGTTCCCAGGACAGGAAGTGACACCAAACAGGAAGTGACACCGGACAGGAAGTGACACCGGACAGATTTATACAGAGGGTGCAGTATAGAGAGCAGACACTAGATGGTGCTGGTCCAAAAACCGCTGAATAGCATAAAACAGGGAAAGCCATCAAGTTATCTCATTACAGTGCAGTGGATTAGAGCCTTGTCCTCCATTCTGTTGTAGCCCACCTGTCCTTCCTCTGGCAGCCATTTTTCCTTGGTCTGATATCTATGTCACACAGTTATCACATTACAGTACAGTGGATTAGATATCTGTCCTCCATTTTGTTGTAGCCTGTCTGTCCCTCCTCAGGCGACCATTTTCATTTAGTCTGATATCAATGTTCTCGCAGTTATACACATCACATTGCAGTGGATTAGATCTCCCTCCTCCATTTTGTTGTAGCCCGCCTGTCCCTCCTCCGGCGGCCATTTTCCCTTAGTCTGATATGAATGCTGGCACATTTTGTCCCCTGATATTAGACATTAGCCGGGTGATTGTATACACACAGCGGGCGGATCTCAATCAATGTCACCCACTAGTCTATACTGTCACGGGGTTGGCCAGCCAATCATGTGGCTCCTATTCTGTCCTTCCAATGACCATTCCTAGTACATAGGACTCATCTTCCATACTACATTCATGATACAACAAGATGGAAACTCCCAATATACAGAGAAAATCTCCCATAAAATACATAGAAATCACATCTGCCCTAAAGGGCCATAAACATAAGAAGATTGCCCCCGACGCCCCCAGATTCATCTACAATACTAGCCAAGGTGTCATTGGTCCCCCTAATACACGGATAGTACCCCAATCCTGCATTCATACATGTGACAATACACCATGGATTCCTCCCGCTCTATATTATGTCTCCATACAAATCAGTCGCCATCCAATCCATCCATCTCACAAAAGCTCCAATACCCAGCAAATGTTTCCGTCTCCTCCTAGTAATAACCATGTGATCTCCATGAGAATAAAGTGCCAATTTGTGTCCTTATCCCCTCCCCCTACGCAGGATGTACACCCCTTCATGGCCACGCCTCTTTATGTAACTGACAATTGCGCGGTCGTGCAACGCTGCACCCAAACTAAATATCCGTCCTTTCTTCACACAAATAGAGCTTTCTGTCGGTGGGATGTCATCACCTGTGCGCTTTTTATTTTTCACGCCATAAACAAAAAAAGACCAAAAATTTTGAAGAAAAACAATATTTTGTATTTTTGGCTATAAAAAATACAAAGTAACCTCAAAGTTAGTTATAAATTTCAGCCAAAATGTCTCCCACTCCATGTTGTCCTCAAATACAACTCCAACCTCCATGCTGCTAAGCAAACCTACTACAACTCTCATCAAGACCCTCTCATCCAATCCTCGTCACTCTTCTCTACCCTTAATTCCTTACTCCGCCCCCCACTGCCTCCGCCCACCAACTTACTGCACAGGAGATTGCCAGTCACTTCAAGAAGATGGACACAATTCGTGACAAGATCTCCAGTGTCAAGCTTCCTCCTCCAACCAACATACCAGACCCAACACCAAACTCAAGTGTCACGGTGTGCCAGGCTGTGCGCTCTCCCTCCTCTCAGCTCCACCCACCTCTCCCTCCTCTCAGCTCCACCCACCTCTCCTCCCTCTCATCATGTAACGGCCCTTTGAAGCTCCGCCATCCAGGATGAGAGGTGTGACTGTCACCTCTCTGTCTCTATCCAGAGCAGCTGGAGGGGGAGAGATAGTTCCCTGAGGTGAGGTTCACACCCCTCCAGTCATCCAGCAGGAGAAGGGGCGGACCCCCGCAGGGATGTTCCGGGCCGTGGCAGTCAGCTTGGCCCCGGCAAGTACAGCATGGGCTCGGGAGTTTCCCATGCCTGCACTCACCGACTGAAAAAGGCCGTGCTCTTGTGAGCGTGGCCCATATCATGGCGGTGTGCCTCGTTGCCGGGCAATGTGGCACGCTGCCCCACGGTTGCTAGGATGACTGGGAGCGCCCTACACTGAAGGCCGATGAGGAGCGTCCCAGGTTGTTCCGTCCACTACACAGCTGCTGGGAGGTCTGCGGTGAGGCAAGACCCCCACAGCCACTCTGCAAAGACCCCGGGATCGGGAGGATTATTACCCGCTGACACTCTGCAGTAATGCCGGGATCGGGAGGATTATTACCAGCTGACACTCTGCAGTAATGCCGGGATCGGGAGGACTATTACCAGCTGACACTCTGCAGTAATACCGGGATCGGGAGGATTATTACCAGCCGACACTCTGCAGTATTACCCGGGATCGGGAGGATTATTACCAGCTGACACTCTGCAGTAATGCCGGGATCGGGAGGATTATCACCAGCTGACACTCTGCAGTAATACCGGGATTTACAGTATTATTACCAGCTGACACTCTGCAGTAATACCGGGATCGGGAGGATTATTACCAGCCGACACTCTGCAGTAATACCGGGATCGGGAGGATTATCACCAGCTGACACTCTGCGGTAATACCGGGATCGGGAGGATTATCACCAGCTGACACTCTGCGGTAATACCGGGATCGGGAGGATTATTACCAGCTGACACTCTGCAGTAATACCGGGATCGGGAGGATTATCACCAGCTGACACCCTGCAGTAATGCCGGGATCGGGAGGATTACTACCAGCCGACACTCTGCGGTAATACCGGGATCGGGAGGATTATTACCAGCTGACACTCTGCGGTAATACCGGGATTTACAGTATTATTACCCGCTGGGCATGCTGCCATACTCCAAGGACTGCTTTGCTGTGGGCCCCACGATACTCTGCCTAATAATCTGGTGCCCGGATTACCCACTGTTGCTGTGTGCTAGGACTACCTGTTGTGGGCCCCCCTATACTCTAATTCTCTGGGGCCCGGATTACCCGCTGTTGCTGTGTGCTGAGGAGGGTCGCCCCCTGCTATCATCTGCTGTGAGCCAGGACATCCCTGCTGGACCCGTGAGTGTCTGCACCCGTTTTATTCCCCTATGGACCGTCCATGAACTCTCCCCCCTTTCTCTTCCCTGTTTGGATTACAAACTGCCAGAGACTCTGACTTTGCCCCCTGGGGCTGGATTACAATTGTTTTGGGCCCTCTCCCTGCTCCTCCCCTACACTGGGCACTGAGACGCTACCTGCTGACCCCAATTGGGTGATTGTCATTCTTTCAATAAAGCTTTGTGTGTTTATCATCTGCTCTGTGTCTTCTGTCCTGCCTACCCCCCCTCACAGGGGGTGTTTGTGCTGTCCTGGTATTTGGGGGTGTTTGTCCTGTCCTGGTATTTGGGGGTGTTTGTCCTCTCCTGGTATTTGGGGGTGCTTGTCCTCTCCTGCCTGCCCCCCATCACAGGGGGTGTGTACTGTCCTGTCCTGGTATTTGGGGGTGTTTTTTTTCCTGTCCTGCCTACCCCCCATCACAGGGGGTGTGTACTGTCCTGTCCTGGTATTTGGGGGTGCTTGTCCTGCCTGCCCCCCATCACAGGGGGTGTGTACTGTCCTGTCCTGGTATTTGGGGGTGTTTTTTTTCCTGTCCTGCCTACCCCCCATCACAGGGGGTGTGTACTGTCCTGTCCTGGTATTTGGGGGTGCTTGTCCTGCCTGCCCCCCATCACAGGGGGTGTTTGTACCGTCCTTATTTCAATGATACAACAACATGGTGACCTCATTCTCCTCATGACTGCACTGTGTCTGGTATGGTGCTCTGTATATATATATATAGTAAAGCATATAAACACTTCATACGTTAGGGACAGGGGCGTATTTACCGCAAACAAGGCGTTTGCCTTGGGCAGCATTTTTTAGGGACTCATGTGACAGGTGACAGAAAATGGGGACCAAGTGAGCTCAGCCATGGGATGGGAGAGAGTCTGTGGGCTTCTGGAGGGTGTAGAGGCCGACTCTGGTTCCCACACATGGGTGACACTGGGGATGGCTGGCTGCTTTATTTCCGGAGAGGTGCAGGTGAGTGCTAGAAGAACGCATCTCTAGAAAAAAACTATGAACTGTTTTGTCTCATAAACAGTGAAAGAAGTGGAGTTCTCTCTCAGCCGACCTCTCTCTGTATTTGTTTCTCCCATAGAGAAAACCCTGAGAGTCCTGGATGGGAATGATTGGTTTCCCGTTTCCACAGACAATCAGCAGAGCTCTGCATACAAAGAGTGTCGTTTTCTCACCGAGAGATGAAGAGATTTTGTCTCTTAGTTATAAAACTGGTTGGTTGGCTAATGACTGCAAACAGAGAAAGATTTGGGATTTGTTTCTGCTTCAACAAATGACTGAATTAGTTCCAAGCAGGGGCGGACTGACAACTCATGGGGCCCCCGGGAAACAGGAGATCATGGGGCCCCTGTGTCCTTGCCCACACTCAAAAAAGCCTATAAAAAAGGTACCAGGAGCATTTCATGGGGCCCCCTACTGACCCCAGGCAGTGCCCGAGTGCTGGAATGGCCAGTTCGCCCCTGGTTCCAAGTTACAAAAAGCAATGGAGCCGTGAAAAAAGCAAAACTTGGGCAAAGACCAGAGACTCTGTTTGCTGACTTCTCCGGTAATGATGATGAGAGAAGTAAATGTATTTCCTATTCCATCCTGAGAACATGGCGGCGGGGCCTACAGCTTTCTGCAAATACTACAGGAATATTACAAAGGACGGTGTCAGCAAGGGCCGGCAGACCAAGGTCAGGGATGAGGAAGATGAATGTGCGGTACTCTCCCTGAACATACACCACAATGGCACCATCAGGGCACAAGGCACCCAGGAAAATTAGAGGTCTTCCCCTAAATTAAAGATCAGGCCAACATCTAGAAGGTACAACAACTGGCCACTGCCCCAGTCTATAACTGGCCTTCACAGGAACACATGGAAGGGCGACGCATGTCAGACAATAAAAGAGAACAATTCCCAGCTCAACGTACCAACCAGCCTGCAAACAAACCGCATTGTCCTGTCTAACAGGATGTGTTACACACAGGGGTTCAGTTAGCACACATTTACAAATACATGTAGAAGCTGCACAGCCTCTTTGCTGCACCCCGATATTCTGCACTTCCTAACTCTACACATTTTGAGAGCCCCCATAGTAGAGGCACATGTATTGGATGGATAGACCGAGGGCAGGTGAACCTGAGGGAGCCCACCCCTCCTTAAAGGTACAGGAGCGCACTGGACACCCAGCATATAGCACAATGGCAGCTAAGGTGTCCAGTGCACCCCCCTCACCAACATCTAGAAGGATCTACAAACTTCAGATAGAAATTGTGAGGAAAGATGCCAACTGAGACATTGTCCAAAGACATGCCTGCCTCATGTCCCAAATAGCAATGCCCCCCAACTCCTCATAGACTGCTTATCTCATATAGGGAGAGACATTGTACAATACATGGAATGACTTTATAGACAGGTGACATAAATGTAAGGCAGCCCATACATGCTGGGATTTTCTTTCCTGCAACCACGGAAAATGACTTGATTCCCCTATCCACATAGTAAGTATTGATGGGGCAATCCATCCCGTGGAGCGATTGTGTTCTCCCAGTGGCACTCCCAGGGTCTTGTAGGATAGACACAGGTCTGTCCTACAAGAAATTCCACCTACAATGTAACTATTCCAACAAGAAAATACTCAATTGATGGAAGAGACAATGACCCTGAAAACACAAATGCAGCTCCACAGTCAGGAAGACAAAGTGCCCCTCAAGGAACAACAGACCGGTGAGACTAATCAATGTCCAACAATGACCGAGACAAAGACCAGCGACAGCCAAGACAAGTCCGATAATCCTGAGACCACAGACAGACAATCACCAAACCACAAGAACAGACAACATACTCCTGAAATTGTCCTAATAATAGACTCCAATGGGAAATATCTAAACACCAAACGGCTCTTCCCAGGAAGAAGAGTCTCCAACATTCACCGTTCAACAATTGAATAATTAGTAGGAGTCATTAATAATCCATATTTCACCAACACCAAACATCTCATCATACACACCGACCCGAACATCATCAAGGGACAACAGGAAGTCATCGCCCACAAACTGTCACAACTAGCAGACATTGCACAGCAAAAATGTCCCCATTCCAAAGTAATCCTGTCCTCCCGACTTCTGAGGAAGGACACACCAAACACCATAATCCAACGTATCAACACAGAGCTGGCAGACAAAACCAGGTCAGAGCCTGCCATTCACCTGGCACACCATCCCTCCATATACCCCAACACCTGATACACACCAGTCTCTTGCTGTTTCATCACATCAGCAGCAGTGCACCACAAGGACCAGCCAGCCTGCTCTGTTTATAGACCTGCTCAAGGTATGTGCTCTTGTTCCTGAACTTTCTGCAGTCAGCACATCTGAACTGATTGCCCCGCTATCTGCTCCTGGCCTGACATGATCACCAGCCTTATCAATAAGACTCGGTCCCAAGGTGAATAAGGCCGGGATCAATACATTATCAGCTTCTTGAGGAGCAGAAGAAGACTTAAAGCGGAGCTCCACCCAAAAGGGGATGTTCTGCTTTAAGGACTGCTCCTCCGCTCCCCATTAAGGATTGGCACCTTTGGGGGCGGGGGGAGGAGCGGTACCCGAATTTGACAGGTACCCGCTCCCACTTCCGGTCTGATCGCCTGGGTGATCGGAAACGGAAGGTGTCCTCCCTCCCTGTAGTCTTTTGGGACACGTGACAGGTCCCAGAAGACTACAGGACCAATCATGAAGCGAAGCACTACTCGTGAATGCACAGTGGGTCCCCGTCTGTGAAGCCGCAAGCTATCACAGCCGGGTGCCCACACTGAAGATGCCGACCTCCTGGAATACAGGACAACCGGTGAAACAGGCTGAGGGGGACACACCGCGGGACCGAGGGACAGGTAAGTGGCTGATTTTTAGAAGTTAGCAGTTACAGTTTTTGGAGCTGCAGACTTAGTTTTTGACAGGGTGAGTGGACTCCACTTTAAGCTGACCTCTCCACCATCACCTATGTCCTGGATTTTACCGGATGTGTGGGGCAAGAGCGAGGTATATCACCCTTGAGGCCACAATATACACAGAGTCCTATGTTGTGTTATAATCACAGATATGAACCCATCACTCGTCAATGTCCTTACAATGGTAGACTATGCCATCACAGATACGAGGCCTTCACTCATCAATGTCCTTACAGTGGTAGACTATGCCATCACAGATACGAGGCCTTCACTCATCAATGTCCTTACAGTGGTAGACTATGCCATCACAGATATGAGGCCTTCACTCATCAATGTCCTTACAGTGGTAGACTATGTCATCACAGATATGAACCCTTCACTCATCAATGTCCTCACAGAGGTAGACTATGCATCACAGATATGAACCCATCACTCATCAATGTCCTTACAGTGGTAGACTATGCCATCACAGATATGAACCCATCACTCATCAATGTCCTTACAGTGGTAGACTATGCCATCACAGATATGAACCCTTCACGCGTCAATGTCCTTACAGTGGTAGACTATGTCATCACAGATATGAGGCCTTCACTCATCAATGTCCTTACAGTGGTAGACTATGCCATCACAGATATGAACCCATCACTCATCAATGTCCTTACAGTGGCAGACTATGCCATCACAGATATGAACCCATCACTCATCAATGTCCTTACAGTGGTAGACTATGTCATCACAGATATGAGGCCTTCACTCATCAATGTCCTTACAGAGGTAGACTATGCCATCACAGATACGAGGCCTTTACTCATCAATGTCCTTACAGTGGTAGACTATGTCATCACAGATATGAACCCATCACTCGTCAATGTCTTTACAGTGGTAGACTATGCCATCACAGATATGAACCCTTCACTTGTCAATGTCCTTACAGTGGTAGACTATGTCATCACAGATATGAGGGCTTCACTCATCAATGTCCTTACAGTGGTAGACTATGCCATCACATATGTGAAGCCTTCACTTGTAAATGTCTTTTCGGTGGTAGACTATCTCAGGAACATTTAGATCTGGTGTTATTTCCCCCCCTAAAAACCATCCATCTCCTCCACTAAAGACAACCCCTCTCCCCCCCCCCCCCTCACAGAAGACACCCCTCCCCCACTAAAAACACCCTCTACACTGAGATCACCTCTTACCCATCCTTTACTGTTCTAAAGACACCCTCTCCATTGAGATGACTTTCCCCTCCTTTCCTGCACTAAGGACACCCTTCCCCCTCTTACATGGAGCTGCAGTCAGAGACAGTCAAGAAGCTGAAGAAGAAATGTCTGTAGAGATGAGGATGGGAGGAGCCATAGAGAGAGACTACTGGGGTCACAGCAGCTATTGAAGTGAGAGAGGGGAACCATGGAGGGCAAGGTGGTGTCACTAAAAGAAAAGGAGAGAGGAACTATGGAGGACAATATGGGGTCATCATAATGAAGGGGAGGAACTATGGAGGACAATATGGGGTCATCATAATGGAGGGGAGGAACTATGGAGGACAATATGGGGTCATCATAATGGAGGGGAGAAACTATGGAGGACAATGTAGGGTCATCATAATGAAGGGGAGGAACTATGGAGGACAATATGGGGTCATCATAATGGAGGGGAGGAACTATGGAGGACAATATGGGGTCATCATAATGGAGAGGAGGAACTATGGAGGACAATAGGGGGGTCATCATAATGGAGAGGAGGAACTATGGACAATAGGGGGGTCATCATAATGGAGGGGAGGAACTATGGAGGACAATATGGGGTCATCATAATGAAGGGGAGGAACTATGGAGGACAATATGGGGTCATCATAATGGAGAGGAGGAACTATGGAGGACAATAGGGGGGTCATCATAATGGAGGGGAGGAACTATGGAGGACAATAGGGGGGTCATCATAATGGAGGGGAGGAACTATGGAGGACAATGTTGGATCATTACTGGAAAAGGAGAGGAAAACCAATGAGAACAATTTGGGGTCACTATGGGGGGAGGGGCAATGCAGGGAACATAAAAGGGGGTGACAAGGTACATATTTGGGGGGTTCTGGAACAGAAAACTATTTCTTTTTACTTTCCCCAAACAATGTAATAGGAGGACCCCCAGACACCCCATCAGTCTGTATGGAATGGGGCAGATCCTTGTACTATAGAGTTGATGGCGGATGTAAAGGAGATTGTACAATCAGATTGTATCGTGTATGGTCACCTTTAGGGCTCATTCACACCAACAGTCCATCTGGCCATACACTAGTAGGTTTTCCAATGACCGTCTGTACAAACATTCATGTGACAATTGTCATCTGTACCTCGGATGACATGACCAATGTCCTTCTCATTTCCTGGGGAAAACCTTTGTTTTGGAATGAATGGACTTTCCTGAATGAAACCTCATTCACTGCTAGAAACGTCTTCATTCCGGAAACGTCTTCCATCATCTTCTCACTGCTGGAAACGTCTTCATTCCGGAAACGTCTTCCATCATCTTCTCACTGCTGGAAACGTCTTCATTCCGGAAACGTCTTCCATCATCTACATACCCATCCTTGGCTTCTCACCCCTCCCCCATACATACCCGTCCTCGGCTTCTCACCCCTCCCCCATACCTACCCGTCCTCGGCTTCTCACCCCTCCCCCATACCTACCCGTCCTCGGCTTCTCACCCCTCCCCCATACATACCCGTCCTTGGCTTCTCACCCCTCCCCCATACATACCCATCCTTGGCTTCTCGCCCCTCCCCCATACATACCTGTCCCCGGCTTCTCACCCCTCCCCCATACATACCTGTCCCCGGCTTCTCACCCCTCCCCCATACATACCTGTCCCCGGCTTCTCACCCCTCCCCCATACATACCTGTCCCCGGCTTCTCACCCCTCCCCCATACATACCTGTCCCCGGCTTCTCACCCCTCCCCCATACATACCTGTCCCCGGCTTCTCACCCCTCCCCCATACATACCCGTCCTCGGCTTCTCACCCCTCCCCCATACATACCCGTCCTCGGCTTCTCACCCCTCCCCCATACATACCCGTCCTCGGCTTCTCACCCCTCCCCCATACATACCCATTCTTGGCTTCTCACCCCTCCCCCATACATACCCATCCTTGGCTTCTCACCCCTCCCCCATACATACCCGTCCCCGACTTTTCACCTCTCCCCCATACAAACCCATCCTTGGCTTCTCGCCCCTCCCCCATACATACCTGTCCCCGGCTTCTCACCCCTCCCCCATACATACCTGTCCCCGGCTTCTCACCCCTCCCCCATACATACCTGTCCCCGGCTTCTCACCCCTCCCCCATACATACCTATCCCCGGCTTCTCACCCCTCCCCCATACATACCTATCCCGACTTCTCACCCCTCCCCCATACATACCTATCCCGAGCTTCTCACCCCTCCCCCATGCATACCCATCCCCAGCTTCTCACCCCTCCCCCATACATACCTATCCCCAGCTTCTCACACCTCCCCCATACATACCCCTCCCCCATACACATCCCTCCCTAGCTTCTCACCCCTCCCCCATACACATCCCTCTTCAGCTTCTCACCCCTCCCCCATACATACCCCTCCCCCATACATACCCCTCCCAGCTTCTCACCCCTCCCCCATACACATCCCTCCCCAGCTTCTCACCCCTCCCCCATACACATCCCTCCCCAGCTTCTCACCCCTCCCCCATACACATCCCTCCCTAGCTTCTCACCCCTCCCCCATTCTCATCCCTCTTCAGCTTCTCACCCCTCCCCCATACACATCCCTCTTCAGCTTCTCACCCCTCCCCCATACATACCCCTCCCAGCTTATCACCCCTCCCCCATACACATCCCTCCCAGCTTCTCACCCCTCCTCCATACACACCCCTCCTTAGCTTCTCACCCCTCCCCCATACACATCCCTCCCCAGCTTCTCACCCCTCCCCCATACACATCCCTCCCCAGCTTCTCACCCCTCCCCCATACATATCTTACATTCAGTTCCCAGAGCTCACCATCCTCCCCCAAAAAATGATCCAATAGATCACCTACCTCACCTGTATGACCCAAATATTACCTACCTCCTTCACAAACAGATCCAAAAGACTACCTACCTCCCGGGACACAGATGACCCAACTCCCCAACAACCAGAGAGTTCCCAGACTACCTACCTCCACTGCACTCACAGATCACCTACCTCCCCTTCCCTCACAGATCACCTACCTCCCCTTCCCTCACAGATCACCTACCTCCACTGCACTAACAGATCCAACAGATCACCTACCTCCCGATACACACCCAGATCCCACAGATCACCTACCTCCCCCATATACACCCAGATCCCACAGATCACCTACCTCCCCCACATACACCCAGATCCCACAGATCACCTACCTCCCCCACATACACCCAGATCCCACAGATCACCTACCTCCCCCACATACACCCAGATCCCACAGATCACCTACCTCCCCCACATACACCCAGATCCCACAGATCACCTACCTCCCCCACATACACCCAGATCCCACAGATCACCTACCTCCCCCACATACACCCAGATCCCACAGATCACCTACCTCCCCCACATACACCCAGATCCCACAGATCACCTACCTCCCCCACATACACCCAGATCCCCTACCTCCCCCACATACACCCAGATCCCACAGATCACCTACCTCCCCCACATACACCCAGATCCCCTACCTCCCCCATATACACCCATATCCCACAGATCACCTACCTCCCCATATACACCCATATCCCACAGATCACCTACCTCCCCATATACACCCAGATCCCACAGATCACCTACCTCCCCCATATAGACCCAGATCCCACAGATCACCTACCTCTCCCATATACACCCAGATCACCTACCTTCCCCATATACACCCTGATCTCACATATCACCTACCTCCCCTGCACTCACATATCCCACAGATCACCTACCTCCCCCTCATACATACCCAGATCCCACAGATCACCTACCTCCCCCTCATACATACCCAGATCCCACAGATCACCTACCTCCCCCTCATACATACCCAGATCACCTACCTCCCCCATATACATACCCAGATCACCTACCTCCCCCATATACACCCAGATCACCTACCTCCCCCATATACACCCAGATCACCTACCTCCCCCATATACACCCAGATCACCTAACTCCCTCATATACACCCAGATCACCTTACTCCCTCATATACACCCAGATCACCTACCTCCCTCATATACACCCAGATCACCTACCTTCCCATATACACCCAGATCACCTACCTTCCCATATACACCCAGATCACCTACCTCCCTCATATACACCCAGATCCCACAGATCACCTACCTTCCCATATACACCCTCCACCCCTCTCTGTCAATCCCTTCTCTGACCTCCGCTCCGTGTCCTCCACCCCTCTCTGCCAATCCCTCCACTGGCCTCCGCTCCGTGTCCTCCACCCATCTCTGCCAATCCCTCCACTGGCCTCCACTCAGTGTCCTCCACCCCTCTCTGCCAATCCCTCCACTGGCCTCCACTCAGTGTCCTCCACCCCTCTCTGCCAATCCCTCCACTGGCCTCCACTCAGTGTCCTCCACCCCTCTCTGCCAATCCTCTCACTGACCTCTGCTCTGTGTCCTCCACCCCCCTCTGTCAATCCCTCCACTGGCCTCCACTCAGTGTCCTCCACCCCCCTCTGCCAATCCCTCCACTGGCCTCCACTCAATGTCCTCCACCCCTCTCTGCCAATCCCTCCTCTGACCTCCGCTCAGTGTCCTCTACCCCTCTCTGCCAATCCCTCCACTGGCCTCCACTCAGTGTCCTCCACCCCTCTCTGCCAATCCCTCCACTGGCCTCCGCTCAGTGTCCTCCACCCCTCTCTGCCAATCCCTTCATTGGCCTCCATTCAGTGTCCTCCACCCCTCTCTGCCAATCCCTCCACTGGCCTCCACCCCTCTCTGCCAAACCCTCCACTGGCCTCCGCTCAGTGTCCTCCACCCCTCTCTGCCAATCCCTTCATTGGCCTCCACTCACTGACCTCCACCCCTCTCTGCCAATCCCTTCATTGGCTTCCACTAACCCAATGTATAAAATTCAGAATACTAACCACACCTTACAAAGCCATCCACAACCCCGCCCCCGGCTACATCACCAACCTCATCCGCAGATATTGCCCACATCGCCCGCTCCTCCCAAGGCATCTTCCTCTCTGGTTCCCTCGTCACCTCCTCCCTCGCTCACCTCCAGAGCCTCTCCCATCCTCTTGAACTCCCTACCCCAGTATGTCCGGTCAGCCCCCACCCTGTCTGCCTTTAGGTGATCTTTGAAAACTCACTTATTCAGGGAAGCTCACCCCACCCCCACCTAAGAACTGTACTTGTGTCACCTCCACCAGACCATCCCCCGCAGCTATCACCTTCTGTACCACCTCCCCCTTCCTCTAGATTGTAAGCTCCACGGGCCGGGCCCTCCTATCCCTTCTGTACTGAAATGTATTGTAATTGTACCGCCCCCCTTATATTGTACAGCGCTGCGCAGACTGTTGGCGCCATATCCATCCTGTATAACAACATGGTGGGAGATCGGCCTGAATGTCCTTCCTAGGAGGGAATACCGGAGCCATTCTGAGGTCCATTTAATGGCCGGCAATGAGGAGGAAACCAACACTGAGAAGTAGATGCCGAGATATATATATATATACATGTATACACGCAGATCGTCTATAGCTGGGACAGGAGCCGGGACCAGGAATAGGAGATCCACCTGACTTACCCGTGTGCTCTGACATGGAGAAGATCCCATGCTGGCCCTATGGTGGCCGTGTGTTCAGGATGGAGACCGACAATCACAGGACCTTCTAGAAGCCAAACTAAAATGGCTGAAAGGAGGAAAGTGTTCCCGGGACAGGAAGTGACAGACAGGAAGTGACATAAGCAGGAAGTGACACAGACAGGAAGTGACAGAGACAGGAAGTGATAGGTACAGGAAGTGACACAGAACAGGAAGTGACACAGACAGGAACTGACACAGACAGGAAGTTGCACAGGACAGGAAGTGACTCCAGACTGATAATACAGAGGGGGCAGTATGAAGAGCAGACACTAGATGGTGCTGGTCCAATTAGATAAACAATATAAAAACAAAAATGGATAAAAGAAGAGAAAAAAAAGGAGGAATTTTTTTTTTTTTTAAAACAAAAGATGAGAAGTATGAAAAGAATACAGAAAAAGGAGAAAGCACAAACCCCGCTGGGACTCCATGCTGTCCGCACTGAACTGTTGGGGAACCAAAACAGTAAAAGAATGAAAATGAAAATAACAAAGAAAAATCAATCAGAGGACAGAGCGGTGAGCGGGTTGTTGCTATTAGTGACGAGGTGAGCTGCGCTGTGTCCCGGATACAACACACGCCCACGGCGACTAGCCATCTCTGAGTGATCCTAAAGGGTCTGGATCAGAACTGGCCAGCAGATCGCCCTGCAGATCCACTTCATCCACTGGCCACCGACTACCTACTGGAAGGGTACAGGCAAACCTGTCATTGTGTGCTGCCATCATCTTCATCCACTGGCCAAGTGACACGGACAGGAAGTTACCGCACCCAGATGTTTGAGCCTGGCATAAGGTCGTTCCTGGGTGATCGGTCAATGTTCCCCCATCATCCTGCGGACCTTCCTCTGCTGTGCACAGCAATGAATCCTCAATCATGATACTCATAGCTGTGGGGACAAAGGATAAATCCACAGAAGACTTCATTTCACCAGAAGTCATCCTCTGACCCGTCCCACACCCTTCTACTCTGTCCTCCTCAGCAGAACGTCTGTCAGCACCACCCCTGAGCTCCTCCGGGCCAACATCAGATCTATCAGCCCAGAAGTCCTCAGTGATGTCAGCTGCAGCTCCTGAGGTGGAAGACACTGATTGGGCTGAATTTGTCCCAACATCCTGCAGACTTCCCTCTGCAACACACAGTAATGAGTCTGCACTGGCAGCACCCGCGACTGTGGTGACAGAGGGGAAAGAGACAGGAGAAAGGATTCCACCAGGGGTTGTCCTCCGACCCACGTCACACACCAGGGGTTGTCCTCCAACCCACGTCACACGCCAGGGGTTGTCCTCCGACCCACGTCACACGCCAGGGGTTGTCCTCTGACCCACGTCACACACCAGGGGTTGTCCTCCGACCCACGTCACACGCCAGGGGTTCCCCTCCAACCCACGTCACGCACCAGGGGTTGTCCTCCGACCCACGTCACACGCTTCTACCCCATCCTTAGCAGACCTTCTGTTGGCACAACACCTGAGTTCCTCTGGGCTGGCATCAAATATATCCACCTCTGGAAACTCAGTGCCGTCAGCCGCAGCTGCTGAGGGAGTAGAGTCAGATTTAAACCCTCACAGTGTGGTCCCTCCTCTGTGCTCCACAGTCCAGGATCCAAAATGGCAGTACTGGTATCTGTGGTGACAGAGGAGCAGACACAATAAAACTTCCTCCCACAAGGGGATAGAGGCACACAATACGGGTCTTTACTAGGACTTACTGAAACACAATGTGCCTCTTCCCTAGATACTTCAGAAGAACATTCTGTTTCTTTACATATGGGTACAAAACCAAATTCCTGTTGCCTGTACACCCTCATCCTGCCATCCACTGCTGGTGGTCCTTCAGCCAGACCCCCGAGATCCTTCTCTGCTGCCATCAATTTTTACAGCCTCAGGGAACTCAGAGCTACAGGTGCCAGGTGGACAACAGTCTGAGAAGATTTCAGGGCCTCCGGGCCAGGTTCAAACCTGAACAGATCAGCTTCCTCTTCAGATAGTTCCTCTGTAGCAGTGGGCAGGGGCCAGGGTGAGGATGACTGGTGGGTACTGAGGGCCCTCACTGCCACAGAGGGAGGGTCTGCACTGCACACGTCATGATATTTTACATCACACAACACATTGTCATTTCAGAGTCTGTTGTGGTTTTAAGTTCTTCCCCAGGCCTTGACTCCAGAGAACCACTAGGGCCAGGACCCGGTACATGGTCATTCACCCCCTGACCCTCCCCAGAATTCTCAATGTGCACTAAATCACCCAACAGTACGTCACGTGAATCCGGGGCCTCAGGTGGAGATGTAGACCTCAGAGGGGTTGACTTTGGCTTGTTTTGGGCTACCAACTTCCCCAGGTCAGTACCCGACAGTATGTTAGTGGCATCTGCTCCACCCACTTCTCTCACTTTGTTTCTGGATCCTTGGGGCAAAGCAACTCAAGCTGTAGGTAGCACAGAGGTGACTCCTCCAACCCCACCCCTGTGATAACTGTGGCTTCCTTTGTGACCACATCCTCACATCTCCCCGATCCTGGAAGAGCTAGGACATCCTCAGGTCCCGTATCTCAGAGTCCAGCTGAAACATTGTAAACTGCTGTAACAGGCTGCATGCTATCCACACGGCCTCCTTCATTGGTGGGATCTGCTCCACCCACTTCTTTCACTTGACTTTCAGATTCTCAGTTCAAAGAAACACAAGCCATAGACACAGTAGGGATGGCTCCTCCACCCCGTGTGACAACCATGGCTTCCACTGGGATCACATCACAGCTCAACTACCCTACTCCTACATTTATGTTACACCCCTCCCCCTCTCTGAGCTACCAGAATATGGAGGATGCCCTTCCCCTTCTCTGAGCTACAAGAAAATGGAGGAAACTCCTCCCTTTCACTGAGCTACAAGAACATGGAGGACACTCCTCCCCCTCTCTGAGCTACAAGAACATGGGGGACACCTATCCCCCTCTCTGAGCTACAAGAACATAGAGGACACTCCTCCCCCTCACTGAGCTACAAGAAAATGGAGGACAACTCCTCCCCATCTATGAGCCACAAGAATATGGAGGACACCCCTCCCCCTCTCTGAGCTACAAGAAAAGGAAGGACACCCCCTCCCCCTCTCTGAGCTACAAGAAAATGGAGGGCACTCCTCCCCCTCTCTGAGGTACAAGAACAGACACAGACAAGAAGCTGAATGAGAAACTTCTGGAGAGATCAGGGAAGAAGGGGGGTACAGGGGGACACTAGGGTGGGAGGAAAGGAACCATGGGGGGGGGGGGGCAATATGGTTTCACTATGGGGGAGGGGCAATACAGGGAAGATCAAAAATAATCAGCTGATGGAGAACTTTTCACACAGGACGTCCTGAGAGAGAAACATTATAATCCCCCATACAGTGAAGGAAATGCGTATTTGCTCCCCGGCTGATGCTGAATGTTCGCCCCTCACACAGAAATGATCGGTTTAACAATGGAATGTTCGCCCCTCACACAGAAATGATCGGTCTAACAATGGAATGTTCGGTGTAACACTGAGAGACAGAATACAACAACGCATTCAGCAGAAATGCGTCTAACAAATGATGACTGATCTGCATGTTCATGAGGGAAAGAAGGATTTGATCCCCTATCATTCAGCAGGATTTCTGGCTACCAGGTGTCCTTCATACAGGTAACAAGCTGAGATTAGAAGTAGTCTCTTGAAGGGAGTGCTGCTAATCTCATTGTGTTACCTGTATAAAAGACACCTGTCCACAGGAGCAATCAAACCATCAGATTCCAAACTCTCCACCATGGCAAAGACCAAAGAGCTGTCCAAGGATGTCAGGGACAAGATGGTAGACCTACACAAGGCTGGACTGGGCTACCAAACTATGGCCAAGCAGCTTGGTGAGAAGGTGACAACAGTTGGTGAAATCATTCACAAATGGAAGAAACACAAAACAAGTGTCAGTCTCCCTAGGTCTGGTGCACCATGCAAGATCTCACCTCGTGGAGTGTCAATGATCATGAGAACAGTGAGGAATCATCCCAGAACTACACGTGAGGATCTTGTCAATGATCTCCAGGCAGCTGGGACCACAGTCACCAAGAAAACAATTGGTAACACACTACGCCGACAAGGACTGAAATCCTGCAGTGCCCGCAAGGTCCCTCTGCTCAAGAAAGCACATGTCCAGGTCCGTCTGAAGTCTGCCACTGAACATCTGAATGATGCAGAGGAGGACTGGTGGGAAGTGTTGTGGTCAGATGAGACCAAAATCCAGCTCTTTGGCATCAACTCAACTCGCCGTGTTTGGAGGAGGAGGAATGCTGCCTATGACCCCAAGAACACCATCCCAACTGTCAAACATGGTGGTGGAAACATTCTGCTTTGGGGGTGTTTTTCTGCTAAGGGGACAGGACAACTGCACCGCATCAAAGGGATGATGGACGGGGCAATGTACCATCAAATCTTGGGTGAGAACTTTCTTCCCTCAGCCAGGGCATTGAAAATGGTTGGTGGATGGGTGTTCCAGCATGACAATGACCCAAAACACACGGCCAAGGCAACAAAGGAGCGGCTCAAGAAGAAGCACATTAAGGTCCTAGAGTGGCCTAGCCAGTCTCCAGACCTTCATCCGAATGAAAATCTGTGGAGGAAACTGAAAGTTTGAGTTGCCAAATGTCAGCCAGCAAACCTTAATGACTTGGAGAGGATCTGCCAAGAGGAGTGGGCCAAAATCCCTCCTGAGATGTGTGCGAACCTGGGGGCCAACTCCAGGAAATGTCTGACCTCTGTGATTGCCAACAAGGGATTTGCCACCAAGTACTAAGTCATGTTTGGTGAAGGGGATCCTTACTAAACTAAACCAAACTAAATCCTTATTTCCCTCATGAACATGCAGATCAGTCATCATTTGTTAGACGCATTTCTGCTGAATTTGTTGTTGTATTCTGTCTCTCAGTGTTACACCGAACATTCCATTGTTAGACCGATCATTTCTGTGTGAGGGGCGAACATTCCATTGTTAGACCGATCATTTCTGTGTGAGGGGCGAACATTCAGCATCAGCCGGGGAGCAAATACACATTTCCTTTACTGTACATTGTATTATCCCTCCAACTGTACTGTATTACTCAGGAGGAGGAAGGGCTGCTGGAAGAACCCCCCCCCCCCACCAAGCCAATACACAAACACATACATCCCATAATAGTTTGCTCCAAAGCCAGACAAACAATAGAACAATTAGATGCAACTACAGGCATTAAACAATGAACAACCTCCCACCCCCCCTAGACATGTCTACACAATATCAGGACATCTCACCCTGCACCCCTAACAGGCACAGGGTGACTTACACATAAGAGTGATATGGGTGCTGAGACAGGGGTCTCCCCACCTCTCCAAAGGGAGCTGTGTTCCATGGGTACCCCACCCAAAGTGAGCTGTGTTCCATGGGCCCCCCACTCCATCACAATATCATTTTTTTTGTTGTTTTTTTCTCAAAACTTTTTTTGTTTATAGTACCAAAAATAAGAAGCACACAGGTGATCAAATACCAAAAAAAATAAAGCTCTATTTGTGTGAATAAAGGACATACATTTCATTTATGTATTGTATTGCACGACCGCTCAATTGTCAGTTAAACTAGTGCAGTGCTGTATAGCAAAAAAAAATCATAAATTCCATGATCTCCCCATAGTCTGCAGACGATATAACGGTCACACAAAGCAATCAATATCCACTTATTGGGGTCCTTTTCCCATAAACATGGAGCGGGAGACATTTTGGTGAAATTTATAACTAACTTTGAGGTTACTTTATATATTTTATAGCTGAAAGTACAAAATATCGTTTTTCTTCAACATTTTCGGTCTTCCTTTGTTTATGGCATGAAAAATAAAAAGCGCGCAGGTGATGACATCCCACCGACAGAAAGCTCTATTTGTGTGAAGAAAGGACGGATATTTAGTTTGGGTGCAGCCTTGCACGACCGCACAATTGTCAGTTACATAAAGAGGCGTGGCCATGAAGGGGTGTACATCCTGCGTAGGGGGAGGGGATAAGGACACAAATGGGCGCTTTATTCTCATGGAGATCACATGGTTATTACTAGGAGGAGACGGAAACATTTGCTGGGTATTGGATGTATTTTATGGGAGATTTTCTCTGTATATTGGGAGTTTCCATCTTGTTGTATCATGAATGTAGTATGGAAGATGAGTCCTATGTACTAGGAATGGTCATTGGAAGGACAGAATAGGAGCCACATGATTGGCTGGCCAACCCCGTGACAGTATAGACTAGTGGGTGACATTGATTGAGATCTGCCCGCTGTGTGTATACAATCACCCGGCTAATGTCTAATATCAGGGTACAAAATGTGCCAGCATTCATATCAGACTAAGGGAAAATGGCCTCCGGAAGAGGGACAGGCGGGCTACAACAAAATGGAGGAGGGAGATCTAATCCACTGCAATGTGATGTGATAACTGTGCGAACATTGATATCAGACAAAGGGAAAATGGCCGCCGGAGGAGGGAAAAACGGTCTACAACAAAATGAAGGGAGATCTAATCCACTGTAATGTGATAACTGTGATAATAGAAGTTTACGAGCCGCCAACGTCTTTTCTTTTTCAGTTTTTTTTCTCTGTTGTTTTATACTATTCAGCTTTTTTGGACCAGCACCATCTAGTGTCTGCTCTCCATGCTGCAGCCTCTGTATAAATCTGTGCAGAGTCACTTCCTGTTTGTGTCACTTCCTGTTTGTGTCACTTCCTGTCTGGTGTCACTTCCTGTCCTGTATCACTTCCTGTCCCAGGAACACTTTCAGCCATTTTAGATCAGCTTCCAGAGGGTCCTGTGATTGTCGGTCTCCATCCTGAACACAAGGCCACCATAGGTCCAGCATGGGATCTTCTCCATGTCAGAGCACACGGGTAAGTCAGGTGGATCTCCTATTCCTGGTCCCGGCTCCTGTCCCTGCTATAGACGGACCAATCATCTGTGACCGAACCTTCCTCCTCGTCATCGATGATCTGGGTGTATTATTATTATTTATTCCAGGTACTTATATAGCGCCGTCAGTTTACATCTATATTGTACATTCCCATCAGTCCCCGTCCCCGAGGAGCGTACAATCTAAGGGCCCTAACTCACATTCATACATACACATACTAGGGACAACTTAGGAGACCATTCACCTCCCAGCATGTCTTTGTAGTGTAGGAGGAAACCCACGCAGGCACAGGGAGAACATGCAAACTCCAGGCAGGTGGTGCCATTGTTGGGATTTGAACCAACAACCCGAGTACTGCCAGGTGGAAGTGCTAACCACTCAGCCACTGTGCTGCCCCGTGCTGTATATATCTCAGCATCTACTTCTCAGTGTTGGTTTCCTCCTCATTGCCGGCCATTAAATGGGCCTCAGAATGGCTCCGGTATTCCCTCCTAGGAAGGACATTCAGGCCGATCTCCCACCATGTTCCTCTGATGTGTCCGAGACAGAATAACAGGAGAGACACCAGGAGAACCCGCTGGGACCTGACACTCCGAGAACCAGAGTTATGGTGGAGTATAGACCCTTCCTGAGATACTCCTCCCTGGGAATGGTCATACCTCCCTACTCCTCTCCTGTACATAACCATCACTGTCATACCTCCGTACTCCTCTCCTGTACATACCCATCACTGTCATACCTCCGTACTCCTCTCCTGTACATACCCATCACTGTCATACCTCCGTACTCCTCTCCTGTACATACCCATCACTGTCATACCTCCACACTCCTCTCCTGTACATACCGATCACTGTCATACCTCCGTACTCCTCTCCTGTACATAACCATCACTGTCATACCTCCATACTCCTCTCCTGTACATACCCATCACTGTCATACCCCCCACACTCCTCTCCTGTACATACCGATCACTGTCATACCTCCGTACTCCTCTCCTGTACGTACCCATCACTGTCATACCTCCGTACTCCTCTCCTGTACGTACCCATCACTGTCATACCTCCGTACTCCTCTCCTGTACATACCCATCACTGTCATACCTCCGTACTCCTCTCCTGTACGTACCAATCACTGTCATACCTCCGTACTCCTCCTGTACGTACCCATCACTGTCATACCTCCACACTCCTTTCCTGTACGTACTCATCACTGTCATACCTCCGTACTCCTCTCCTGTACGTACCCATCACTGTCATACCTCCGTACTCCTCTCCTGTACGTACCAATCACTGTCATACCTCCGTACTCCTCTCCTGTACGTACCAATCACTGTCATACCTCCGTACTCCTCTCCTGTACGTACCAATCACTGTCATACCTCCGTACTCCTCTCCTGTATGTACCCATCACTGTCATACCTCCGTACTCCTCTCCTGTACGTACCAATCACTGTCATACCTCCGTACTCCTCTCCTGTACGTACCAATCACTGTCATACCTCCGTACTCCTCTCCTGTACGTACCCATCACTGTCATACCTCCGTACTCCTCTCCTGTACGTACCCATCACTGTCATACCTCCGTACTCCTCTCCTGTACGTACCCATCACCGTCATACCTCCGTACTCCTCTCCTGTACGTACCCATCACCGTCATACCTCCGTACTCCTCTCCTGTACGTACCCATCACCGTCATACCTCCGTACTCCTCTCCTGTACGTACCCATCACCGTCATACCTCCGTACTCCTCTCCTGTACGTACCCATCACCGTCATACCTCCGTACTCCTCTCCTGTACATACCCATCACCGTCATACCTCCGTACTCCTGGAAACTCCTTGTTCTCTCTTAGTTAGTTCTTCATAGGCTTTTAAAATCTTAGCTCTTTTAGCCCCATAGAAGGAGAACGGCCAGTTGTATCCTACTGAATGGTGACTACACTGGAGACCCATACTTGGGGTATGATCCTGTAGACACAGACCTCATTGATCGGTGTCAGCTATCTATGTACAGTTGTGTTCAAAATAATAACAGTCAGACATCACTAACCGGATCAATCACAGTTTTTGGTAGAAATTACATTTCTACATGGCAAATAATTTCCTAGCAGGTGTAGTAGAGTAATAGAAATCCAACAGACCCAAAAATCATGGCATGCATGCTGCTGATTCTGTGTCATTGAATCACTCATTGAAAGGGGCGTGTTCAAAATAATAGCAGTGCGGAGTTCTATTAGTGAGGTCATTCATTCTTTGAAAAACAGGTGGCAATTATTGCCCTTATTTAAGGAAGGAAGGCAGAAAATGTTGTACATGCTGGTTACAGTGCATTTCTCTCTGAAATTCTGAGGAAAATGGGTCGTTTCAGACATTGTTCAGAAGAACAGCGTACCTTGATTAAAATGTTGATTGGAGAGGGGAAAACATATAAAGAAGTGCAGAAAATGATCGGCTGCTCAGCTAAAAAGATTGCAAATGCTTTAAAATGGCAACCAAAACCTGAAAGACGTGGAAGAAAGCGAAAAAACTACCATTGGAATGGATAGAAGAATAGCCAAAATGGGGCGGACTCAGCCAACAATCAGCTCCAGGAAGATGAAAGAAGGTGTGACGTTCCCTGTGAGGACTGTTACAATTAGAAGACGCCGATGTGAAGCCAAGCTATCTGCAAGAAGTCCCCGCAAAGTCCCACTGTTGGGAAAAAGACATGTGCTGAAGAGGTTACAATCTGCCAAAGAGCACATTGACTGGCCTAAAGAGAAATGGCGCAACATTTTGTGGACTGATGAAAGTAAGATTGTTCTTTTTGGGTCTTGTGGGCGGAGACAGTTTGTCAGACGACCCCCAAACACTGAATTCAAGCCACAGTACAATGTGAAGACAGTGAAGCATGGTGGTGCAAGCATCATGATATGGGGATGTTTCTCATACTACGGTGTTGGGCCTATTTATCGCATACCAGGGATCATGGATCAGTTTGAATCCATCAGAATACTTGAAGAGGTCATGCTGTCTTATGCTGAAGAGGAAATGCCCTTGAAATGGGTGTTCCAACAAGACAACGACCCCAAACACACCAGTAAACGTGCAACATCTTGGATCCAGACCAACAAGATGGACGTTATGGAGTGGCCAGCCCAATCCCCGGATCTTAATCCAATAGAAAACTTGTGGGGTGACATCAAAAATGCCGTTTCTGAGGCAAAACAAAGAAATAGAGAAGAACTGTGGAATGTGGTCCAATCATCCTGGGCTGGAATACCTGATCACAGGGGCCAGAAGTTGGGTGACTCCATGCAACACAGATGTACAGCAGTTCTCAGAAACAGTGCGACTACAACCAAATATTCATGAAGTCATTCAAAGGAAAGCAAAGTCTTCAAACATTTCTCAGTTTATATAGTGAATGTTTGAGTTTGTAAAGAAGAATACAAACACTGCGATTTTTTTTTTTTTTGAACCGTCTAATATTCACTTTTCTTCCATTTTTTTAGAGGAACAACACAAATTTGATGTATTTTCTTCATGTTGTGATTTGGAATAGAATGTGTCGTGTTCCCAATGCATTTGTGTGGATGGAAATAAAAGCTATTAGAAGGATTTTCAGCTTTATTCACTTTTTCCAACACACTGCTATTATTTTGAACACAACTGTATGTACTGGGGGGAGTTACTTGCCATGAAGCTAGGGGGGGCCAAGGATGAAAGAGACATGAGGACTGCACAATGATCGGACCATGGAAAAGGGAGAATATCAGAGGTAAGGAGTCTAGAGGAGGAGCCGACTGTCGTGAGTATATGGTCAATGTGAGAAAATGATTTGTGGGGGTGGGAATAGAAGGTGTATCTATGCTTTACTGGGTGGAGTTCTCTCCAAGAGTCTACTAAGGAGTGGAGATTGAGAAGTTGTTGGAAGGAGTATGAAGTGGCAGGAGGAGGGGCGGTTGGGGAGATTTGTCTAGAAAGGGATAGCTAGTGAGATTGGAGTCTCCGTAAATTAGCAAGGTGCCATGTTTGTGGTGGTCAATAATTGTCAGCAAGTGGGATAGGAATGGAAGAGGACCCTGATTGGGAGCATAATATGGGACGATTGTGACTGGAGTATCAAGGAGTGATCCCAATAGAATGCGGTAGCGGCCTTCTGGGTCTCCAAATTGGGCTTGGAGCAGAAAAGGGACTGTGTGATGAAATGCAATGAGGACTCCCCTACGCTTGGTGGTCGCGGAGGCAGTGAAAACTTGCGGGTAGAGGGGACCGAAAAATTTGGGCGTAGAAGTACCAGAAATAAATAGGTGAGGGTAAAAAGGGTATTAAGAGGACGGTCCTGGGAAGTGGGGGAAGAAGAAAGGGAGGTAGGAAAAGGAGGGACGTCACACCGGGGAAGGAAAAAAAAAGGGAGAACCAGGAACAGTAGATGGAAGGAACAAAAAGCAACCGAAAACAACTGTCTGGCCCCCGGGACTAAAATAATACGAACAGTCCGGGGGGCCAGGAACAGCCTGAGCGGTACAAAAAAACTGTACCACATGGGCCGAAGTAGAGTGCGTAGTGGCAAGCACAGGGGAGAAACCACACAGGTGAGAATAAAAACAAACCAGTGGACATCAATCATGAAAAAAACTGGTGTCCAGTGCTCCCATGATAGCCAAGAGGAGGTCTGGAGACTCGATCGAACCAAAGGAGAAGACACCAGGTGAAAAAAAGTGGTGCAAGGAAAAGATAAAACAAATGTGATTAGCCTCGAGACCGCCAGTCAGCTAGGAGGGGCTAACATGGTATGGGTAACTATGGGTTGAAGGACAAAATGACCTTAGCAACAACAATTACAAAATTAAAGGCACAGGCTCAAGGGTGGGCTCCAACAGGGGGAGGTGGGTTGGACCGGGAGACCAACTGAGTAAAGAGGTATTAGAAGGAGAGAGGGCCTGGTGGGCTGAACAGCAGGAAGGTGGTCGTAGAGGTGGCCCCCATGAGGAGGAGGGAGGGACCTCATACAGAATACACAGAGGAGGTAGGGGTCCATGTGGAATGTAGAGAGGAAGGCCGATGTGATCAAGTCCCGAAAGTCAACAATGAGCCAGGCGAGGCTGGAGAAGGATGTAGGCGACTGGAATGGGGTTCAGTCCATGGAATCCTGCGGGGCAGGTGCCGGAGAGATGTAACATCCGCGTTTGTGGATATTAGGTGGACCCGTTGCTGAAGCGGAGTGGTGGGCTTTCTGGGGCGAGCAGGAAGCAGACCTTCTGCGTGATCCCTCAGGGGTGTCCGCAAGAGTTGGAGGTGACGGAGGGCATCCAGTAGTTCCTCGGTAGATCTACAAATATAATCGCGGGATTGGTGGGAGAATCGAACAGCAAATGGAAAGTTCCAACAATACGTAATTCCATGTTGATGAAGGATTTGCAGGTGGGGTTTCATAGCCCGGCGTCTGGCAATGGTGGCGGGGCATAGATCATGGAATAGTTGGTAGGTATGTCCCTGGAAGGTTAGGGTGCCTGCATTTCGAGCCACTTGAACGATGTTTTCCTTGGTGCGGAAATAATGGAATTTAGCTATGATGTCGTGGGGAGGGCTGTTCGGTCTGCATGGGGCCAAAGCTCAGTGCACCCTATCTAGTTCTAAGCGTTCAATCGGGATAGCAGGAGAGAGTTCTTAGAGTAGGGCAGTAGTCGTGGAGAGGACGTCGGTGATGGTTTAAGGAAGTCCGCGGATGCGAATGTTTCAGCAGCGGGCCCTGTTTTCGAAATCCTCAAGGCGGGAGTAGAGCGTTAGGTTTTCATCATGCAATGCCTCAAGTTCATCTGAGTATGTGTGAACAGCTGCGTCCAGGTTGTCCACCCTGTGTTCTAGCTTAGATGCGCGGACCACTAGATCACGTATTTCTTTAGATAGTTTGTCTGTGATATGTTCGGAGGTCTGCTTTAGGGTTTGGTGCAGCATTTTCTCAAATTGTTTAAGAAAGTCATAAGGTACAGGATTAATGGGGTCAGCAGTAGGTGTAGCGTTAGGTGTCCCCTGGTCAGTGTCATTGTCAGACTCCATGATGCTATGGTCTGGATCAGGCTGCAGAGCTGAGAAGGAGGAACTTTGTGGAACTGAAGCTGGTGGCCGTTTTGGAGGAGGCACGGACCAAGGGCTTCCTTTATGGGCCGCGCCTGCGGCTGATGTTTTGCGGCTCCCCGGACCATTGTGGCCAGTTCCCGGGGTGCCGCTTATGGTGCGGAGGCGGTAGCGAGGATGGGGCGAGCTGGGAGTGGTGGCGAAGAGGCTGTTTCTCCCGCTGTGGTGCGGAGCCTCAGGGGGACATGTGTTCGCCAGAGATCCCATGCATGCACACTCCATCAGTTGTCAATTTGCTATGGCTACACTCCAGAGACCATCGCTCACTCCAAAACCCAATTACTAAACACTACCTGTCTATCTGGGACAGTCTAGAGTTCTGATACACCTTACAGTCACCCCATAACCCACTCATGGCATACCTCCTCAATCCAGGCTTTTATCCGGCATGGATGCCTCCATCTTCTTTTCATGCTTGTCCTAGAGCTAGTCTAGTTCAAACTTACAATTTCACAGCACCAGACTCCTTTATACCCTTCCAAACCCTATGTGACGCCCATAAATATCTAGACCTGAAAGTTTTAGATATCTTCAGATCAATCACTTTTGTTCCTCCTACTTACACACCAACCCCCTCCCTCCCAGAAATGACAAGGTTTGAACACATATGTAAATGTGACCCCCATGTCACAGGTTTGATTTCCACCTTATATACACAGCTACCAGCTCCACCACCTTACACTTCATACCATATACATCCAAGTGGGAATGGGATTTAAATCTACATTTGGAAATCCTCCTCCCAAAATATATCAGCCATGGAGACTAACCACAAAACTCTCATGCTCTGGTAAAAAAGAAAAAAAATCACACAGGCGGTGCAAACACCTAGCACATTATCCAAGCTTTATTTAAAAAAAAACAATTGGCAACAATCGAAACGTGGACTCAACATCCGATTTCGCCATAAGCGAACCGCGCCCATAATGACGAACCCAGAAAACCGCCACGTCAAACGACGTGTAAGACACCAAACATGACTGTGGATCGATAGCGTCATTCACCGACCCCCCCCCCCCCCTTTCGGGAAAGACAGGTGATGAATTAACCGAAACAAATTCGGCACCTTCTTGGGCACCACCCCCAAGGGGGAAACTACCAGATCCGAAAACGGGGCGCAAGAAAACGGGCCGCCCATACGTCCCAACCCCACTTCTTTTTGCAACTTTGCCAAAACAACCTCTGCATGCTGCAAGGCCGACCGTAAGTTCCAAGCTAAGGGGGGGAACCAAAGTCAAAGTGCACGGGATGCGGAAACCCTCCGAAAACCCTGCCAACACCAGCACAGCGGCTGCCCGATCAGGATATCTATTTAGGAAAGGCTGCATCCTTTCCACCCTCACCGGTGTCGTCCCTCTTACCCGCATGCTCTCCGGAAGGGTCTCTACCCCGCTTGAAACAGCGCGACAACGGATGGGAGCCGCCGCAACCGGAACACTCATGCTTAAAACGGCAGGACCCTCCGAAACGACAAGCGCCTTCCTGGAACTGCCAACAGAAGCCCCTACGCTTTGAGGCCGATTGTCCGGGGGAGAATGAACCACCGCCCCCCCCTGAAAAAACGGACCAGGAGGCCTCGCTGGAGTCATGAGGTGCATCCAAAGGCCAATGTCCTTATGGTCCCAATGCAACGAAGGGCAAACCGCCCGCCGCTGCCAAAACTGCTCATCGTACCGGAGCCATGCAGTCCCACCGTAAACCCTGTGAACCTCGCTAATGGCGTCAAGGTAACAAAAGAGCGCCGAGCAATGCTCAGGAGCCTTCTCCCCAATAACACTGGCCATGATCGCAAACGCCTGCATCCAATTCGCAAAAGTACGCGGGATAACTTGAAAATGCCGCTTCTCCGCTTCCTCCCGCCTGCCCTCGTCAACACGCAACCCCTCTAAAGGAAAACGCTCCAACGGCAAGAGCGTGAAGATCTCCACATACTCCCCTCTCCAAATCCTCTCCCGAACCTCCAACGGTAAGTGCGCACCTAAAGGGCCCTCGAAGCACACGTACACCTCGCACTTGGCCGAGTCCGCCAAGCCGACCGCTCCGGACACCCCCGCATCCCCATCCAAAGCCGTGGAACCCAGAGCCCCGGTTTCCGCCGCAACCACCCCTGGCCCAGAACCGGAGGGAGGAGAAACCCCCGAGCTCTGCACGCCCCCCCCTTCCTGCACTTGCACCCGGAACCCTTCCCCACCAGCCGGCGGGAGCCACGCCGAAGCAGGCCCAGGGCCCCCACTACCGCCCCGCTCAAGTCGCCGCAACAAGTCCCACAGACCGGAAATCAAATTGCAGAGCCCCCCCCCGAGACCCGACTCGGGAACGCCTACATCCCGCACCGCCGAGGCCCCGCCCCCCAACAGGTCCCGTAGCGCAGAAGAAAAGGAAACAGGTAACTAACCAGGCTGCCCAGGAGACGTCCCATCAGCTGCGCGACCCTTGTCCAGCAATGCTGAGCGGCCAGCTGTCGCCCCCGCATTGGGTTCCGACAGCTCGCCCTCTGATCTCTCGTCCTCCCCTCGATGGCTGCATGGCCTCCCAGTCCCATACGGGTCTATACGGGTCCTTGAGTGCTGTGCCGCTGCTGACTCTGCCTCCCAGCACCAGCCACGCCCATCGACGTCTCGGGGCTCTGTCCAGACACGCTCCCTGCAGCACTCCCCTTCTGCCTGTGTCTCTTCGGAGCCGCCGCTCCATGCTTCCCAGGGGGCCCGCCGGCTGCAGCAGGGACAGCCCGGCAGCCGCAGCGCTGCGTCTCCCTCGTTGGGCTCCCTCCCTGACAGGCACCTTGTCAGTGGAGGAGCCGGTGACATCCTGTCTCCTCAGCCGCGCGGGCGCTCCCTCCGGTGATAAACTCGGGTCCTGTGACAAGCCCGGGTCCTGCAGGAAGGCAGAGACCCGGCTCTGCAGCCATTCTATCTATTCTAGCCATTCTACCGCCTCACACAGCTGGGCCACCAATCCATCCATGACAGCCCCACTGTCCGCACCAAGACCCCCAGGGAAAAGGCCCTAACAATATGCTGGTGTAGGGAGGGTGGGAGGGAATCTCACTCACCAACGTCCAGCTCCGAATGATGCCCCCCCCCACCAGGACACCCCACCCTAAGGTGCGGCAGAGCGCCACCATAGTAACATTGTACTACTTTGGGGAAGTGATCAGTATTTTTTTTTTTTTTTTACACAATTTGCTTATAGCAAAGAATTACTTTCCTACAAGCAAGCATTTACCTGAATGACATCGATTCATTCAGGGTTTTTTTTTTGTGCTTAGCTGTGATTTGGCCACAGCTAATCACATGACATGTGCATGTGATTAGCGTGCACCCGGAATGCTGCAGCGTTTTTGCGGCCGCCAAACGGCCATTGGCCGGGCGGCTAATGGTTAATAACAAGCCCCAAGAAGTATACCTTATGGTGTGTCTCCAAGCTATGGATGGAAGGAAAGGGATCACCCCACCGGCAAGTGAGAAGAGGGGAGCATGAGTCAGAGCGATTCCAGTGTCAGCCAATACAAGTAAAGGGATGGATGCAGTGTGACCAAGCCCTAGTGGGCGGGGTGAAATGCATCAGAGGGCGTGGCTAGAATGGCAGCTGAGGCCATTCCTCAACACTGGACTGGGGTCAGTTGACCAGTGTCCATTCCTTTACTTGCATAAGGCCCAAGAAGTGACACACTGGCAATTCAAACTACTCCTGTAGGTCACCACCACGGCTTAGCAAACCATAGCGAAGGCCTGGAAATCCACCCACCTCAATACCACTGAAACTAAGAATAGTGTCACTCGAGCCACGATACATGTCAAAGTAGAAGCCGTCCTATTAGACAGAGTGCATAAAAATGAACAACTATGGCAACCATGGGTTGACCATTTCCTACCCTCAAACTCCGATGAAACCTTACTCTCTTTGTAGTCCTGAGTCCATTAGGTAACCCACTACTCAGTTGCTACTCTATACAGGCACACACCCTCCCCCCTGGGGACCTCCTCTCCTCCCCCCTTATCTGTACCCCTTTCTTCACTACTCTTGCTCTTATCTCTCCATTGCTCTCTTCCTTTTCACCTTTCCTCTCATTAGCTCTTTATCCCTTATGGGGTTTTCCCAATTGGGGGAACCTACACTATCAGTTTGAATTTTCAGTGAGGCGGACAGGTCACCCACTCGTCTGCCCCTGGTATCTGCATACAGGTTGAAGTACTAAATCTATACTCCCACTGTGAGAGTACCAGAAATGATATTATAGAGTATATAACATGTTTCAGTCTCTACATTCACTCCCCCCTTGATACTATAGCACTGTTATCTCTTGCTGAAGTTAAAGCAGAGCTCCACCCAAAAGGGGAAGTCCTGCTTTAAGGACCCCACTCTCCAATAAGAACTGGCACCTTTTGGGGTGGTGGAGTACCTGAAGTTGACAAGTACTCGTTCCCACTTCTGCTGCAATCACCTAGGTCAGGGGTGGGCAAACTGCGGCTCTCCAGCTGTTGTGGAACTACATTTCCCATGAGGCATTGCAAATACCAGAAGTTACAAGCATGACTCCTATGACTTGCAGAGGCATGATGGAACTTGTAGTCCTGCAACAGCTGGAGAGCCGCAGTTATCCTACCCCTGACCTAGGTGATCAGTTGTCCTCCCCCCTCCCTCCCTGTAGTATTCTGGGACAGGACCATTCACAAAGCACAGAGATACTCGCTCATGAAGCCGCAAGCTGTCACAGCTGGGTGCCCACACTGAAGATACCGGCGCCGGGAACACAGGGCGGCCAGTGAAACGGGCTGCGGGGAGGACACCACGAGATCGAGGGACAGGTAAGTGTCCATTTTTTAAAAGTCATCAGCTACTGTTTTTGCAGCTGCTGACTTTTATTTTTTTTTATTTTCACTGGAACTCCACTTTAATGTATGAAGATATTATTTGTACTGTACAAATTACAACCTGTACGTTACCTCTAAGGGTTGTACCCCTTCTGACTTACTGTTGGTGAGTCCTGCAATCACATTGTTATGAGCTCCTTGTAAAACTATTATCTCTTTCCAATAAAATCTATGAACAAGAGAAGATATGGACCCCACAATTCCTCTATATACTCCACAATTCTCCCATGTGGACACCTCGTAAGTGGTTCTCCAGTATAGACTCCCAGTTTGGGGAACTCATTTAGAAGAAGCCGTCAGCTAGAATCAAACTCACTACTCTACAGTATGGTGAAGACCAAGGAGGCCTAGCAATACCAAATGTTAGACTTTATATTATATCTGCCCAACTTCAACATCTTACCAGGTGGGACTTAGTAGACACATTAGATCCCATCCATCGATTGCTACTTCCATCAGATACAGATTTCACATCACTCTCACACTTGTTAATGGGCTTCAGATGACACCAGTGGGAAAGGCATGATCTCTCATCTATTTATTCCAGTCTTTTGACTCTTACTCAACTTGTAGAAGGAAATGGGAGACAGAGAAAATAAGAGCGAGTGGTGGGAGGTGATTGTGACCTCCATACCTCTCATCTCTCTCTCCTCTTCACAGAAACTCAGTCATTTCTTTTGCATAGAGCTTTCAGGACTCCAGCTCAATTGTTCAGCTAGGACAGGAGGGACTTCCCCTTATGACCCCAGTTGTATCGGTAATGTCGGGGATTTGATACACATGTTCTGGAGATGTCAAAAATTATTCAAAAAGTGGAACGATATGACTAGCATACATTGGTATTCAATATTCCTCGGGTGTGCCTCTTGGTGTCAATAGAGGAGGAATTATTTACACCTCCTCCTATTACAAGTCATATAGCAATAGTGAGGCTGCTTGACCACAAAAAATATCCCGATCTTGGCTATCATCTCAAACTCCCAGCAGACAACAGTGGATTGAGCAGGTGAACTCCACATTAACATGTGAAAAACGAACTTACCAACATTGTAATGTCCCCAGGAGATGTATGTCTGGCAGAACTGGCTGGAAACTCCTTGCTCTCTCCTAGTTAGTTCTTCATAGGCTTTTAAAATCTTAGCTGTTTTAGCCCCATAGAAGGAGAACGGCCAGTTGTATCCTACTGAATGGTGACTACATTGGAGACTGATACTTGGGGTATGATCCTGGAGACACAGGCCTCATTGATTGGTGTCAGCTATCTATGTATGTACTGGGGGGAGTTACTTGCCGTGTACAGCTGAATTGTTCTAGGCTGTTTCTTCTTTTCTCTGTTCATTTGTTTATAAAAGGTAAAAGTGACACCATAGACAAAGCAAGTTATTGTTCTGTATGATCTGTAACAGTGCCACAACTGCCTATACGTGAGAATGTATGACTCCATTGTCTGGGCTGAATGTCGGGAATACTGTGCGCACTTATAAACTTTATTAATAAAATCTATTTGATTAAAAAAATACTGTAGATAATGCTGTACATATTCTTTCTATTCATAAGATATATTTAGTAATGAACATTAAAAATAGAAAGCAACTTTATGTAGCCCTTTATATAGAATTCTATTTGTTTTCTTTCTCTACAGGCAGATTGATGAATCTAGTTTTCGGTCATGTTGGTCTTCATGAGTCACAGGGAAAACAAGACATGTGAGTGTCTTAATTGACTGAAAGTCTTTACTGCAGTTCACTGAAGGATTCACACGGGATACAAGTCATATCTGTGTTATAAAAGTCATGGTTTGGACCCTCTTCCACATTGATCCAGCAGGAGAAAAGTAATTTCTGTGTTCTGGAAGTGACAATGGCTTTACAATAAAGTCCAACCCAAGTATACATAAGAGGAGTCATTTCATACTACTTGTTTGGAGATTTTACAATGGAGAGAAAATATATCACACACCAGAAGGTTCACAATGGAGGGAAGTCATATCATTGTTCTGAATGTTATAATGCTTTTACAGTGAAGTTAAATCTTATCACACACCAGATTGTTCACACTGAAGAGAAGTCATATCAGTGTTCTGAATGTGATAAAGCTTTTACACGGAAGTCACATCTTATCACACATCAGAGGAGTCACACTGGAGAGAAGCCATATCAGTGTTCTGAATGTGATAAAGCTTTTACTGTGAAATCAAATCTTATCAGACACCAGAGTCGTCACGCTGGAGAGAAGCCATATCAGTGTTCTGATTGTGATAAAGTTTTTACTGTGAAATCAAGTCTTATCACACACCAGATTGTTCACACTGGAGAGAAGTCATATCATTGTTCTGAATGTGATAAAGCTTTTACTCAGAAGTCAGATCTTATCACACACCAGAAGATTCACACTGGAGAGAAGCCATATCAGTGTTCTGAATGTGATAAAGCTTTTACACGGAAGTCAGAACTTATCAGACACCAGAGTATTCACACTGGAGAGAAGTCATATCAGTGTTCTGAATGTGATAAAGCTTTTACACAGAAGTCAGATCTTATCCGACACCAGAGGAGTCACACTGGAGAGAAGTCATATCAGTGTTCTGAATGTGATAAAGCTTTTACACGGAAGTCAGATCTTATCAGACACCAGATGATTCACACTGGAGAGAAGTCATATCAGTGTTCTGAATGTCATAAAGCTTTTACTGTGAAGTCAAATCTTATCACACACCAGATGATTCACACTGGAGAGAAGTCATATCAGTGTTCTCAATGTGATAAAGCTTTTTCTCTGAAGTCAAATCTTCTCACACACCAGAGGATTCACACTGGAGAGAAGCCATATCAGTGTTCTGAATGTGATAAAGCTTTTACTCAGAAGTCAAGTCTTATCAGACACCAGAGGAGTCACAGTGGAGAGAAGCCATTTTAATGCTCTCAATATGACAAAACTTTTACAGTTAATGCCGGTCTAATCTATCACCGGAGGATTCACAAATTTCTGCATTGATTACGTACCAGAGACTAGGATGGGGTCTATTGTCATCTTACCAAGTCTCTGAAGCCTCAGTGGGAGAGTCCATTCCAGGTTCTTCTGACTATTGATACATGATCAGCCAGGCTTGAGGTCTCCAGCTAAGCCCACCTTGTCCACTCCTCCCATTACATGTTCCATCTCCTCTCCCATTATCAATGCCTCCCTTCCACATTTCATCTCTCATTAATATTATTATTATACAGGATTTATAGTGCCAACAGTTTGCTCAGCGCTTTACAATATAACGGGAGACAATACAGTTCAATACAAGAGGGATAGGAGGGCCCTGTATTCTCAGAGCTTACAATCCAGGAGGGAGGGGCTAGTGGTACAAAAGGTAGTAACTGTAGGGGATGGACTGGTAGGAAGAGTAGAATATTCCATTATTAGCTGAGGGCAGGATAGGCTTCCCTAAACGGAGAGGTTTTCACAGTTCGCCTAAAAGTGAGCAGAGCAGGCAATATTATTATTATTATACAGTATTTAGAAAGCGCCAATAGTTCTCTCAGCGCTGTAATAGTCTTATAAATTGGGGTAGAGAGTTCCAGAGGATGGGGGAAGCTCTGGAGACAAGCATGGGAAGAGACAAGGGAGCTAGAGAGCAGGAGGTCATGCGAGGAGCGGAGAGGACAGTTTGGGTGATATTTTGGAGACAAGATTGGTGATGTAATTTGAGGCAGAGTTATAAATGGCTTTATATGTTATTAATGTTTTGAATTTTATCCGTTGGGCAATAGGAAGCCAGTGGAGGGATTGGCAGAGGGGGGTGGAGGCCATTGGAGGGATTGGCAGAGAGGGGTGGAGGCCATTGGAGGGATTGGCAGAGAGGGGTGGCTGATACAGAACGGTTAGTAAGGTGGATGAGTCTGGCAGCAGCATTCATGATAGACTGAAGAGGGGATAGCCTGCAATGAGGTCGGCCAATGAGGAGGGAGTTACAATAGTCAAGACGAGATATAACAAGGGATTGAATAAATTGCTTAGAACGGCCGTATCTTGGAGATGTTGTGAAGGTGAAGTCTACAAGATTTGGACAGTGATTGGATTAGGGGCTGAAAGGACAGATGGGAGTCTAGGATTACACCTAGTACCCTGGCATGAGGGGAGGGACTGATGATTATGTTATTGATCTTGATGGATAAGTCAGGGAAGAGGGCACAGGCTGGAGGGAATACTAAGAGCTCAGTTTTGCTAAGATTGAGTTTGAGGAAGTGGAGTGACATCCATGCCGATTTGTCGCTTAGTAGGTTAGTAATGCCAGAGGAGACTGAAGGGGTGAGGTGAGGAGTAGAAAGATTTGTGTGTCATCAGCATAGAGATGGTACTTAAAACCATGGGAGTAGGGGGAGGAGGTGTAGATGTAGAAGAGTAGGGGTCCAAGGACGGAACCTTGAGGGACCCCTACGGAAATAGAGAGTGGAGAGGAGGAGGCAGAGGTGTAGATAACGCTGAACGAGCTCTGTGATAGGTAGGAGGAGAACTAGGAGAGAGCAGAGTCTTGGAGGCCAACTGAGTGGAGTTTTTTGAGGAGGAGGGGATGGTCAACCGTATCAAAAGCTGCAGAGAGGTCAAGTAGTAAGAGTATGGAGTAGTGGCCATTGGTTGGGATGAGTACGGAGTAGTGGCCATTGGTTGGGAGGAGTATGGAGTAGTGACCATTGGTTGGGATGAGTACGGAATAGTGGCCATTGGTTGGGATGAGTACGGAGTAGTGGCCATTGGTTGAGATGAGTACGGAGTAGTGGCCATTGGTTGGGATGAGTACGGAGTAGTGGCCATTGGTTTTAGCAGTTAGTAGATCATTAGTGAGGTTTAGTAGGATAGTTTCAGTGGAGTGTAGTGAGCGAAAGCCAGATTTTAAAGGGTGAAGAAGGTTGTTGTCGGTGAGTTAGGAGCTCAGGTGATTGTAGACTAAGCGTTCTAAGAGTTTAAAGGTAAACAAGAGCAGGGAGATGGGTCTTAAGTTGTTCAGGTTGGTGGAGTCCAGGGAGGGTTTTTTAAGTATGGGAGTGATGTGCGCATGCTTTAGAGGGGAGTGGAAGGCACCAGTAGAGAGGGAAAGATTGAAGATGTGAGTGAGGGAGCATAGGATGGAAGAAGAGGGTGACTGTAGTAGTTGTGAGGGGACAGGATCCAGGGGGCAGGTAGTGAGACGGGCTTCTGAGAAACCTTAGTGACCTCTTCGGTAGTAGGAAGGTCAGAAGAGGAAAGTGTTGAGGGAGGTTTAGTATGAGGTATGCTAAGTGGGATGGATGTCTGTGCAGTGGAGATGTCCCTACGAATTGTGTCAATCTTGTTTTTGAAATGATTTGCAATCTCGTGAGCAGTGAGTGAGGTGGAGAAAGTTGAGAGTTAGAAGTAGAGAAGAGACGACAAGGACTGGATGACAAGCTATTGATGAGAGTGACAAAGTAGGCTTGTCTGGCAGCATGGAGGGAGGAATTGTATGTGAAGAAAGCAGATTTATATCGGGCGAATGCTTGGTGAGATTTGGTTTTACGCCACATTCGCTCCAGCACACGACTATGTCGTTTAAGATGTCTGGTGTTGTCAGTCTGCCAAGGTTGTAATGGTCGGGGCCTGATGCTTCGTGTTGTTAGAGGAACAAGTGAGTCTAATGTGGATGATATTTACTGTCCTGCTGTAAAAGGTGTAAATGATCGCCCGCATGTTTCCTGTAGTAGCAGGGACTACAAACTCATATCAGGAATAGTAGGATGGCTACCTACCCAAGGGGGTTACCTTTTTGGATGTGGGGGAAGCATTTCACATGGTTTCTTTCCATTAATGACACCGACAAGGGGAGTCTCACTTCACTAACAATAGGAGAGCCAATCACAGGCCAGTAACATTTCATGGTGTCTCAATGTATTGCAGAATGTTTAATCCCCATTGGTCCAATGGATTCCTAGTCCTCCCAGATACATTGCTTCTTGTGTGGAAGGAGCACCCTAAAATGGCTTCCCTTCAATTCCACCCATAGCTGTACTTTAAGTTATGTTGCCCCTCCCCCATATCTGTAAGGGAAAGCCTCAATTTCTCCCAATCCTCCCCTGGCCTTCCAGTGAGAAGAAACATTTTCTCTGGAGATGAGATGTTTTATGCAGTGAACCCTTCATAGATGGGATGGGGAATCTAAGTAATCTAAGATAAGTAAGATGAACCGGTGTACTGGAGTCATGGATCAGATAACCAATGACACCATTGATGGTATAGCAGAGCTGACACCAGAAGTGGCTCCAATCACCTAAGGTGGTGTCACAAAACTGCATGGCGGCTGATTATCTCTCGGAAGATCATGGTGGAGTCTTCAAACTGGTGTCAGAGAGTGTTGTACATTTATATTAGATCATGAGGATCTCAGAAGGGGATATCTACACAAGGTAAAGGAGTTCCAACAGTCACCTGGGTGGGGGGAAGTGGGATCCATTTTCTTGGATGGGTTTAGTTGGAACTTTGTTGAGTAATATGGTGGCTTTGCTTCTTAGGCCATTAGTTGCTACTATAGATTTGGTGATAATTTTTTACATTGTTGCTGTTGTGTCTTTCGCTGCCAGTTGATTTTGCTTGTTTATGCACATGATTACATTCACATTGTTAGGCCAGAAGATTATTTAAAGCCCCCTAAATATTGTGTTTTATTTTCTGAAAGCAGAGACCCTGGAGAATAAAATGGTGGTGGTTACAATTTTTTGTCACACAATATTAGCGCAGCTGTCTTTGAAAAGGATATTTTCAGTAAAAAAACACTAACAATAATTCCAGTGCAGAAAAACACAATATATGACCCAATTTGATGAAAAATGAAAGATGAGGTTGGCATCAAGTATATAGATACCAAACATGTCAAGCTTTTAAAATGTCATGTGCTTGTGAAATGGTGACAAACTTCAGTACCAAATATTGTCCATAGGTGACGCTTTAAAAGCCTTTTACAGGTCATCAGTTTATATAGTGAACCATGAATGATGGCCCTAGAGTTATTCCTCTCCCTCTGGTGTGTGCAGAGATATGTACAACGTGTAGTGTGATTAATGGTTACATAAGTGGGTGGGGCTGGTATTAATGAGGGGCGTGTCATATGTTAATCAGTTTCTTAGCATTGATGATATGGTATAAATAGATCCTTGAAATGTAAATAATCTATCTCTTTCCTTCTGTTGTTAAAGTGTCACATATATATGATAAATAAAGTTGGATGATATTTTCTTTTTTTTTTTTCCATGAAGTTTATTAATAAACTCAGAGCATACAATAGGTCCAGGTAATACAAGGTATCAGTCGGAAATACAATAGGAGGTAATACACATACAGCAAACAAAAAGATACATAGCAATACATAGGCAAAGAATCAGACGTAAGTCATCCCAGGGAAAAGAAAACGGGAAGAATGAGGACATGCGAACGCAGGAACATAAAGGCATATCTGGTCTCAAGCCCTTTTTCAGCATATTGGAATCACAGCACTGGCAGGTCGATGATATATAACCTCAGTTACCGAGCAGCAGAGAGCGGGGGCAGTGAGTCAAAGGTATGCATTGGAAATGTATACAGTGGGTGTGGAGGGGGGTGCAAGGGCTTGTAGGATATGGCCTTTTACTTTTGATGAAACTGAGGTAACCCACTACAGGTTGCCAGCACGTGGGTAAAGGGTTCGGGAAAGGAGATATGTAAAAGTAAAACATATGTGCAGCTGGATTGCAGGTAGGGAGTAGGGCTCCTATGCGTAGAGAAGTGTACCAAAATGGAAAGGGGAGAATGAAAGCTAAACTGAGTAGGAAAGCAGGAAATGGGGATTAAGAATTTAAGAATAAGCATGAAAAAGAAGGGAAGAGAGGGGAAGAAGAAAAAAAAAAAGTGGAGGGGAGGGAGATGGGGGGTTGGGGACGGGGAGGAGGTGTGGAGGAGTAGGAGGGTAGGTGAGTCACCTTTACGCAAGACTCCCAGGACATGAGAGATACGCACAACCCTGGCAGAGAAGCGAGCTGGGGACAGTTGCAGGCGTATCAGGGTGCCAAGCGTAGCTTGCTCCAAGCAGTACAGGACATCGAGACAAAGGACTTCAATCACAACCTTAAAAAAAACAGCCGATATATCGCAAGAAACACTACGGGGTATCAGAGAGGTTCAGAATCAATCAGCAAGGCCCATGAAAGAACGATATTCAGGGGTCATTTGGAAGTCAATCCAACAGGACCACGTATGAGAACATTTAGTAGGGTTATCCAGAGAAGAAGCAATCAGCTCTTCCATTTCAGCAATTCTGTTCAAACGTATGAACCAATCTCGCACTGTGGAGGGGTGAACAGACCCCCAGAGAACCGGTAAGCAGAGTTTGGCCGCATTAAGCATATGCATAGCCAGAGATTTGAAATATAGATGTTTGGGAAGCGGAGTGTGGTGGAGGAGGAGTTGGGCTGGAGAGAACTCAATATCAAGAGTAGACACCGAAGAAGTAATCCGATGTACCTCCTGCCAAAAGGGCTGAACCATAGGGCAGTCCCACCAGATATGAAGAAGAGATCCAACAGGAGCCCCACATCTCCAACAATTACTAGGTCTGGATGGATCAAAATGATGGATTCTAGAAGGTGTATTGTACCAACGTGTCGCCAACTTGTATCCGTTTTCTTGTGCCGAAACATTCAAGGAGCACTTATGAGAAAAGGTAAAGATTTGGTCCAAATCAGAGGAAGAAAAGTCAATGTTTAAGTCTCTTTTCCAAGCTTTGCAGGTGGGAAGTGAGTCAGAGGTTCTGTCACCAAGAAGAAGCAGATAGGTAAATGATACTAAATGCCTCCGTGGTTCAGCCTTTGAACAGAGTGACTCAAAGGAGGTGAGAGGGCGGACCCATTTATGGCGATATGCAGGAGACAGAAGAAAATGTCTGATTTGAAGATAGGCCCAAAAGGGAAAGGTGAGATCACCCATAGTACTTGCCAGGGAAGAACAAGACTTCAGCTGACCTTTGTGGAAAAAGTGGTGCGCCAATACTTGACTGTGTGGCCAATGTGCTGAATGAAAGGACTTATGCATACCGGGAGGGAAATCCGGATTGAGGCGAAGAGAAGTTAGTGGGTTGGGGGCATCGGAAATGGAGGCCGATTTACAGGCTAAGCGAAAGGTTTTAAGGGAAGGACCGATTATTGTATGTAGGAGGAGGTCTTGAGGAATGTGTTTGGTCAGAAGCCACGGGATCGATGCCAAGGGGGAAGTGGAACAAGAGTGTTCCAGCTGGACCCACGCTTTGGTGGTAAAGTGAATATTCCAATCAATTATCCTAGTAAGATGGCAGGCCCGATGGTAAAGTTGCAGGTCAGGTAGTCCAATCCCCCTTTGGATTTGGGGAGTACAAGTTGGGAGAAAGAAATACGTGGCCGTTTATGATTCCAGAGAAAAAGAGAGCACATTCTTCTGCATGAAACGAAAAAGGCGGGTGGTAAATGGATAGGTAAGGTTTGAAATAGATAGAGGAGGTGCAGGAGGATATTCTTAGTATAGCAGCCCTACCAAACCAGGAGAAGCATGGGCGATGCCACCTAGTTAGGTCTGCTCGGATGGCACCAAGGGTTGGAAGAAAGTTTTTGACATCAAGATCAGAGAGGTTACTCGAAAGCTGTATTCCCAGATAGGTAAGGGAGTCCCTTTCCCATTGAAACGGGAACTGTGACTGACAAAAGGAAACCAGGTCTGGAGGAAGAGTAATGTTTAAGTCATAGGATTTGGAATGATTAATTTTGAGGTTCGAGATATATTGAAAGAAGGAAAAATCCTTAAGTAGGTTGGGCAAGGGAATCCGGGGCTCCGTCAGAAACAAAAGAATGTCGTTTGCGTAGGCAGCAAGTTTGTATTCCTTGTTCGCCACGGAAATACCCCTGATATCTGGGTTTAAGCGGAGTTTGCATAACAATGGTTCTAGTGATATCACAAAAAGAAGCGGGGATAGGGGGCAACCTTGGCGCGTACCATTCCCAAGAGGGAACGGATGAGATAGATGCCAATTCACATGGAACTGAGGCGTTGGACCAGAATACAGTGCCATAATGAAATTGAGCATGGTGTCCCCTAAACCAATCGCCTGTAGGGATGCCTTTAAGTAATCCCAGGACACCCTATCAAAAGCCCTCTCGGCATCTAGGGAAAGAATAAATCCTGGACTGCGAGAATCGTGAAGTCGGTGGAGAAGGTTAAGAGCCTTGATGGTGTTATCCCTTGCTTCCCTTCCCGGGATGAAGCCCACTTGGTCAAGGTCAATCAGGGAGGGTAACAAGGGAAGGAGACGGTTGGCTAGGATCTTTGCGTAGATTTTGATGTCTATGTTCAAAAGAGAGATGGGCCTCTAATTGGTAACCAAAGTGACATCTTTACCTTCTTTTGGGGATGACAGTGATATGAGCTTCCAGGAGGCGATGATGTTGCGTGGAGGGTGAAGAGAAAGTGTTGAAGGCGGAGAGGAAGGGTCCACTCAAAATATCTAGAAACTCCTTGTAATATGCCACAGAAAGACCATCAGGGCCCGGGCTTTTACCAGGTTTCATTTGCTGGACGGCTCAGGAGAGTTCCTCCGCCGTGATATGATGTTCCAAATCCTGAATAGTATCATCAGGTACAGTGGAAGGACTATAGAGGCGAAGAAAGTCAGAGATTAGGGTGTCTCTAGGCGTATTGGCCTCAGAAGGGCGACGTTCTGGAGGGAGATCGTATAATGTTTTGTAGTATTGCTCAAAGTGAGATGCTACATCCGCATTTGAGGTGGCCAAAGAGCCATCCGAGCCCCTAATCTTGTGAACCTTTAAACTTGACTTTTTTGTCTGGAGGGATCTGGTTAAGAATCTCCCACTTTTGTTAGCAAAATCATAAAAAAGATTTTGCGACAAAATGAATCTGCGCTTAGCTGCCTTACCTAGTTCGTTTAAGAGCTGCGTGTGGGTGTTCGTAAGATCAGATAAAGTCAAGGCGGCCTGATTATTGTCTTGGAAATTCGCTTTAACGAATTTCTCCTTACCGTGAGTACTCGCAGTTGGATGCGCAGAAATCCCCCATAAAGCTGTGCGAATCTCGCTTACCACGACTGCAGCTAAACTACACGATTCCTGCCCATCCAAATACTTTTAGCTTCTGTTGAAATGTGGGGGTGGAGCTCCGTTACCCTAGAATGATCAAACGACACTCTCAGGATGGTGTTGCAACTCACATAAGGGCTGGTTTTAGACCCAGCTCTCTGTTTTATTAAAAATACACACATGCCCCCCCACATGAATAAAGTCAATTCCCTCCCACCAAACAATGCAATGGGGAGTGTCTATACACAGGATGTATATTCCAATTGGAGCATAGCCTTTCCTATTATCTATCACTGGTCCTCCCCCATGAGCCTTCTGAGGTCAGCAGACTTCCTCCCCTTCCCCCCCATGAGCCATCTGAGGTCATATTTCCTGTCCTACTAGCTTCTATTGGTATGTCCATTCTCTGCACAAGCACTCCCTAAAAATATCAGTCTGTACCTGGATGGGCCCGATACGATCTTTATTAAAACACATCCATCCGGATACAGTTCAGATTAGTAATGGGTTGTAAGATATGCATAAGCCTACACGTGGAGTTCGTACCGCTTGGAGCCTTGCGTTATGAAGCCCACGTGGTACTATGCTGCTGATATGTGGATACAGGCCCGCGGTCTACTGCCAGCGACATTCGCATCGAATGCCGTGGTGGTATACACGCCGGTCTATAAGCGCAGATCTGCCATCTCATCCATTACCAAGCTGAGTACTGTAATACATACATTGTACATGCGCATGGCCCAATTGCAGCCTTCAGAGCTTTAATTAAGCCACACGAGAGACATATGAATAACACGAATATATGACACATTTAAAGTTCGACCAACAATACAAAATTTCCATGACATTCCCTCCTGTTTTATCATATTCTCCTCGTGTCCCTTCTTGATCTTCTTCAGCTTGATGGGTGTAGTCTCAAACTTCAAAGAGTTCCTGTAGTTGTCCCTGAGAATAAAGCTCCACGGGGTACCTGAAACAACAAGACCCGACACAGACTCGACGCAAACAGGCTTGATTGAAGCAATGATCCTCAAGAGCGTTGGAACCTTCACTACAGGAAGGCTCTTGCAAAAACCACAAACAGACTTGTGGTATGAATAAGGCTTGTGATCCCACGGTGGTCTGGGGAGATCCAGCAATAGATTCTCAAATTGCCCCTGCAGACGGGGCCACACAAGGCTGGTCTCGACCCAGACGGTTTTCCAAATTGCAGACACAAACCATGATGAGGCTTGAAGCTTGCTTGAAGGTCTTGGAGAATGTGGTCTTCAGAGAGATAAATTAGAGGGAAGCCAGGACGTAATCTGTAGAGAAGGTGGTTGGTTGGTGAGGTCTTCCTCCGATCAGTGGTTGGAGTGGGATCCCAGGAGCGGGCATGGAGATGTGGTCGTCTGCCCGAGCTTGGCTTACACGGTCGATGAGGCAACAGGAACATCTCACCGCGGCATATAAAAGGCAGATGAAAAAGAGAAGCATCAGGACATACACTCCCACTTCCTTCAACCAAGATCCGATGGAGAACAGGAAATCTCCCAATCCTCCCAAACCCTTGAACGGATTCCAACCCTCACTAGCTATAGCTCTAGCTTTTCCCTGTAGTTCACTAACTTTGTCCATATGGGCCTGGACCTTGTCATCGGTGTCTTCTATCCAAGTACAACAATCCTCTCCGATGAACTCACAGAACCCCCCTTTGGCGGCTAAAAGATAATCAAGGGCCATCTTCTCCTGAAGCACTAAAATTCCCATCTGCCGTTGTTCTTGGGCAATTTCTCTGACAGCCTCTACGGTCTCGTTAAACATACTATCCACGATGACAGAAAAATTGTTCAGGCGCTTCATAAGTTCTATTCCCCATCCTGTCCATGAGGGGAACCAAGCCCATGCCTGGTCGCCCTCAGAGAACAGCTCCCTGCGAACTCTCCCTGCCATCCTTACCTTCTTGTGGACCATCAACTCTTCATGATCCATCACTACATAGGATGCTGGGACTAGCTTTATGAGGGCACACGAACCTTTCGCGTTCTGGGGAAATGTTCTATAGGCTGCCGAACCACACAGAAAATAGTATGGACCTGTCAGAGCAGAGCAGGAGGAGTTCCTCGTTCGGCCTCTGGCACTGAGCAACAGTTGCACAGACTGGGGGATTGCTCCCTCAGTCTGCACATCACATCCGTCCTTCCAACACACGTGGTCTGGTCGGTCAGTGTGGTTACTCAGAAGGGAAGTCTGGTTAGTCAGATTGACAGTTATACCTCCCTCGCAGGTGGTAGTCCCAACAAACTTGTTACCTGTGCCAAAGCTGATGTTAAAGCACACCTGAGGGCTGCCTAGCTGCCCAGTTACCCATAATGGACTGACGAGGGTCCTACAGGAGCTAGAGCTAATATTGGTGCTAAAACTGATGTTACCTGCTAAAAATGTGTCATTAAGTTCTACCGACAAATGTCTACGTGGGGGCTGACCAGGGGTCCCTTGCTTTTTCATGCCGACGCGGATGTCATATAGGGCATGAACAGCGGCCATTGCGGACATGTGATGACTGGGTGGGGGCTTAGAGCATACCCAACAGTTGGTTTTGTTGGCGGTTCTGGCTAAACGCAGGTGCATTTTAAATAAAAGGTTGGGGTATCTGCCGTCTTTTCCTCCATTCACACACATGTATGACAAACAAAAAGAAAAAGGAAAATGACACCCCTCATTCTCTGGTGTAGCTGAAAAGCTTCTTGCAGTGGCTTGCGTGCACCCAGTTGTCTCGTCCCTCGAGTTTGAGTGAGGTAGGTGTCGTCACCTGGACTTGGTATGGTCCGGTGAACCGTGGCTCGAGTCCGGTTCTTTGATGTTTCTTTAGGACGACCCAATCACCTGGCTCAATAGAAAGAACACCTGTTATTGCATTTGGATCGGGGAGCGATTCGCGAACCCGATGGTGTATCTTCTGCAGCTCCCGTTGCAGAGATTGCACATAACCTGTAAGCTGTGAATGCAAAGACGACAACTGTTGAGGAAAGTACAACCCTGTTTTGGGAGGTCCCCCAAACAACACCTCGTAGGGTGACAGCCCATGTGGTTGCCGAGGGGCATTCCGGATGGAATAGGGGGCAATGGGGAGACACTCAGGCCAAGGTTTTTGGGTATCGGAAGACGTTCAACCTTACCGCTACTCTCGGGGTGATATGGGGTGTGTCGCCGCTGACTCCAGTTCCACCAAAGAAATGCAGTCGTGTCCTTTGGAAGAGAGATTAGTAGTGGACAAAGAAGACATGTTAGCAGAAGAGGTGTTAGTATTGTTAGTCGTGTTGCAAAATTCAGCACTGTCATTGCTGTCCTCCCCCCCTTCTCATCTTCCGACACAGGAAGAAGAGAAGCTGGGTTAAGAATAGTGCATCGTTTGATAGTGAGGTTAGTAGGGGTTAGGAGGGCTTTCCCCTGAGAGGGGTACCTTGCCTTGGATGTCCTGTTTTCGCAGGACCGTTCTTGCTGCACTGGTGTCGGTGAGGCAAGGGAGGGGATATTTTAATTCCTCTAGAAAAAGATGGATCTGGGCCGACACCGATTTGTCAACTTCCTATGAGAATTCATAGGAGTTACTTACCATGGTGGTCACAGGGGCGGAGGACTCATCAGGAATGAACTGCCACCGACCTTTAGGTAACTGGGGACAGCTCCTCCTCATGTGCCCCGTTTGGTGGCACTGGAAGCACCTGGGTGGGGGCCTATCCTTCCTGTGACCCAGATCCCTTGGTTTTTCGTGTGGGGTCTGGGACATAAGAACTTTGGCCTTGTCTTGTTTTCTTCTATCCATTTCCCTCTCTATTGCCGCAAGAGTGGAAAGGATAGCAGGGATAGACATCTCATTATATTCGGGTCGGGCCAGAACCAGCCTTTCCCGAATTTTAATATTGATGCCTTCCAAAAATTTGGCCCGCAACAGAATGTGCGTCGCGGTCACCTTTACCCCTTCAGTTGGAGCATCAGGTCCAACTTCCAGATCCGCATCCAGTGCCGTCTGCTTGAGACGGCGCCAGAAGCAGGCGCTTTCCTCATTAGGACCCTGGGTGAGCTTCATCATGTCCGTAGTAGAGGTAGCACCATACATTTCTGGAAGCTTTGCCTTTAGCTGTGTACAGAACTCTTTGCCCCCTGAAGTCATCTCCTCATGCGTGGTTATAGAGCACCCTGCAATCACTGTACTGGCCACTTCCATGCCCACCTTAGCCCGCAGGATCTGCGCACAATCTGACCCGCTCATACCATAGCTGAACTGGTTTTGTCCAAACATTCGAGCAAATCCTCTCGGATTGACTCGATAGTCCGGGAGCTCAGCCAGAATAGTGCGGATCTCTGCCGGGGTGAAGGGGACATGCCAAACTACCCGTTCCCCTAAAGTCCGTTCCCCCTGTGCATTGGGAGGACCTTCAAATTGCTGCACTCTGACTGGATAGGCCTCGGTCCGGGAAGAGTGCAAAGGCTGACCCAGCATCATCGGTGGGCTTAGATTAACCACCTCGCTTACTGCACCTTCAGGTTTGAGGTCCCTCAGATCAGGGTATAGCTGGGGGGCAGGGATCTGATCAGTGGTTCGTAGCGCTTTGATGCAATCCGCCCTGTTTCTTAACCGGGTATCTATTCCCCTTGATTCACAGATAGTCTGCAAATCGGTTGTTGAGTAGGCTTCATAGTTGGAAACAGAAGGAGCTGGGGTGAAGCAGGAAGAAGGGAGAGGTAGAGGTAGAGGCTGAGGCATAGAGACAGAAGACACAGAAGGTATGTCAAGAGTGACGTCACTAACAGAAGAGACAGGTGCAGTTATACTTATCTCAGCCACTGTTGGTTGTTCGGGAACCCCAGCAGACCCTGATCCTGCCTGCCTTAGTAGAGTCAGCCCTGAAAGAGCTTCCTCCACCTCTGACACTGGATCCTCCTGTTTTATTCCCTCTGGAGGTCAGGTATACATCACCTGGTTCTTCCGGACAGACACCAGTTTATGTATGCCCTGCTTCCCTAATCGGATTGACCTGTGAAGCCATAGCTGTGCGATCTCTAGTTCTGACGCCTGCATCCGTGGTTCAAATTCAGAGATGAATTTTTCCCACCTCCATGCGTCAAATGTACCTTCCCGGGAATTTCCCATCTGGTACCCTTCGACCATTTATTCCACCTTTTGAGGGGTTCTGTAGACTTCCCCCCCAAACTCACCTTCATCAGTTGTGCAGCTGTCCTTACCCTGAAGAGGGCTGGTTCCCCCTCTCTCTTCATGGACTGACTACTGCCCATCGTGACTAGTCACTGGTATATATCCCGCGTCCGGGTACCTGTTTACCCCCTGGAGCACTCGGTGGGATCCTACCGAGAGGCCTGATTCCACCACTTTCCCAGCACAGCGTAATTTATGTGATACTTATCGATCACCCGAAGCGCATCAAGTGGCGGTCAGACTGAGAGCACTCCTCCCACAGCGCAATTTATGTGATCCTGACCACCCGAAGTGTTTGTGGTAACCAGGCTAAGTGTTACACTTCCCTGGACCGCCCACTCGCACAGCGCAATTTATGTGATCCCGACCACCGAAGTGTTTGTGGTAACCAGGCTAAGTGTTATACTTCCCTGGACCGCCCACTCGCACAGCGCAATTTATGTGGTTCTCATCACCCACTGTGTTTGGCAGGCCACACCGCACAATGATGAAAGTGGCTTTTCTCTCCCTGCACACAGTAGCTAACACAAGTCAAAACAAAAAGAGGGGTTCTTGGATGTTACTTAGGGGTCACTGGTTGGCCAGAAACCTGCTAACTGACCTTTAGGTAATTTGTGTAAAGAAAAAAACTTTCCTAATACGCACAGAAAAACCCTTTTTCAACCTGAAAAACTGTTAAAAAGGACAAAGTGGATCCTTATGAAAAACACGGGACGTTTCACAGTAAAACAATTACACAGAGGTAAACCGAAAAACTGCGCCAAAAGTAACCTTGTTGCTGATGCAAAAATCACTCATACCAGCACCGCTAAACGATCCACGTTACACACGCAATCTTCGCTGCAACCACCTAGAACCGTTTACACAAAAAGTCTGCTGGACGCGAAACACACAACGCAGCAGCATTAAAACAAACCCGCTTTACAATAAGGAACTACTTTTAATAGGAAAAACACAAGAAAAACATAATCACTATACAAGAAATCTATGTGCAAAAACCCAGACTTCACTGCGCTCACTAAATGTGGAACACGTGAAGGGAAAACTCACTTAACACACTTTAAATTGGCTGGCAATACGCAAATTTAAAGCTAAAAGCAAACAAATTAAACTGTAAAAAATTTGGATTAAAAACACAAAATGGGTCAAATGCATATAGAAAACTTCATGCACATTGCATAGAGATTACTGCACATATGGTAGTCAACAAAATGGCCACCAACAGGGAAAGCACATGGTAGTCAACAAAATGGCCACCAAACAAAAGGAGTCCATGTGGTTAGTCAAGAAGATGACCCCCCACAGAGGAGCACATGGCAGATACTAGAATTACCCCCCACAGGGAAGCACATGGTAACACTAGAATGGCCCCCCCACAGAGGAGCACATGGCAGCAGACTTTGTATTGTTGGTTGAACTTTAAATGTGTCATATATTCGTGTTATTCATATGTCTCTCGTGTGGCTTAATTAAAGCTCTGAAGGCTGCAATTGGGCCATGCGCATGTACAATGTATGTATTACAGTACTCAGCTCAGTAATGGATGAGATAGCAGATCTGCGCTTATAGACCGGCGTGTATGCCACCACGGCATTCGATGCGAATGCCGCCGGCGGCAGGCCGCGGGCCTGTATCCACATATCAGCAGCATAGTACCACATGGACTTCATAACGCTAGGCGCCAAGCGGTACGAACTCCGCGTGTAGGCTCATGCATATCTTACAACCCATTACCGACCTGAACTGTATCCGGATGGATGTGTTTTAATAAAGATCATATCGGGCCCATCCAGGTACAGACTGGTGTTTAGCCTGGGGGATGCTTGTACAAGAAATTTGCATACCAATAGGAGCTAGTAGGACAGGAAGTATGCCCTCCTTAGAGGGCTCATGGGGGAAGGGGAGGAAGTCTGCTGACCTCAGAGGGCTCATGGGGGAGGACCAGTGATAGATAATAGGAAAGGCTATGCTCCAATCGGAATGTATATCCTGTGTATAGGCACTCCCCATTGCATTGTTCGGTGGGAGGGGATTGACTTTATTCATGTGGGGGGCGTGTGTCTGCTTGTAATAAAACCGGGGGCTGAGTCTGAAGCCAGCCCTTATGTGAATTCAAACATCATCCTGAGAGTGTCGCCTGATCATTCTAGGGTAACGGAGCTCCAATTCCCCACATTTCAACAGAAGCTAACCCAGTTGGATGGGCAGGAATCGTGTAGTTTAGCTGCAGTCGCGGTAAGCAAGATTCACACAGCTTTATGGGGGATTTCTGCGCATCCAACTGCGAGTACTCACGGTAAGGAGAAATTCGTTAAAAGCGAATTTCCAAGACAGTTTGGCGAGCCAGTGGATACTAACGCGAATTTTGCGCTAGCTAACCAAGTTCGAAGGGGGAATGAGCCATCATGAACTAGCAAAAAGTATGCCGGCACATTTCAGGTCTCTCTGCCATTAAGAGGATCGCTTTTTGCGCGTTCGTGTGGCTGATTTCGCTCTCTGTTAGCTAACGTGAATTCCGCTTAACAAGGACCTAGTTTTGTCCTAAAATCTTGATTTGTGGGTGAAAGACGAGGGTTTTTCTCTGCTGAGAGCAGCAGAGGGGTGGGTTTGGTTGGCTGGATTTGGTCAAGTTTAAAAATCTTCCAACCAAAAATTAAACGGGTATATGTTTTAGCGGGTAAAAGTTGTTGCATGTTTAGGTAAGTATTTGCGGGTTGTAGGTACTGTGGTAATTGCTCTACCCCCCTCCACGTGAGGTCATTATTACAGTGCTGAAAGGTTTAGGTTAATTGTTAACTGTTGTAAGATCTTTGTGTGTATGTAGTCTGTGCCGTGTTTTGTGGTACTACTGCTCCCAGCAAGCATACAGCAGGGGGTCCTTTCTGTTACATGTGCATGTTAGTGTGACATGTTGGTGTTTTATGTCCGTTCTGTGATCGTGCCAAATTGTGTTGTATGTGTGCTGTATATTGTTGTGTAATTGTCCAGTGTATGTTTTGTCAAAGTCTGTTTTATGTAAGAGGTTAGAGGCAATTTTGAGGCTAGTGTCTGCTGTGTGCTTTCCCTGTTGGTGGCCATTTTGTTGACTACCACATGTGCTTTCCCTGTCGGTGGCCATTTTGTTGACTACCACATGTGCTTTCCCTGTTGGTGGCCATTTTGTTGACTGCCATGTGCTTTCCCTGTTGGTGGCCATTTTGTTGACTACCACATGTGCAGTAATCTCTATGCAATGTGCATGAAGTTTCCTATATGCATTTGACCCATTTTGTGTTTTTAATCCAAATTTTTACAGTTTAATTTGTTTGCTTTTAGCTTTAAATTTGCGTATTGCCGGCCAATTTAAAGTGTGTTAAGCGAGTTTTCCCCTCACGTGTTCCACATTTAGTGAGCATGGTGAAGTTTGGGTTTTTGCACATAGATTTCTTGTATAGTGATTATGTTTTTCTTGTGTTTTTCTTGTTAAAAGTAGTTCCTTATTGTAAAGCGGGTTTGTTTTAAAGCTGCTGCGTTGCGTGTTTCGCGCCCAGCAGACTTTTTTTGTAAACAGTTTTAGGTGGTTGCAGCGAACATCGCGTGTGTAGCGCGGATCGGTTAGCGGCACTGGTAGGCGCGATTTTCGTTTCTGCAACGGGTTATTTTTGGCACAGTTTTTCAGTTCACCTCTGTGTAATTGTTTTATTGCGAAACATCCTGTTTTCCATAATGTTCCACTTTGTCCTTTTTTTACGGTTTTTCTAGTTGAAAAGGGGTTTTTCTGTGTGTATTAGAGACGTTTTTTCTTTACACAATTTTTCCTAAAGGTCAGTTAGTAGGTTTCTGGCCAACCAGTGTCCCCTAAGTAACATCCAAGAACCCCTCTTTTTGTTTTGACTTGTGTTAGCTACTGTGTGCAGGGAGAGAAAAGCCACTTTCATCTTTGTGCGGTGTGGCCTGCCAAACACAGTGGGTGATGAGAACCACATAAATTGCGCTGTGCGAGTGGGCGGTCCAGGGAAGTGTAACGCTTAGCCTGGTTACCACAAACACTTCGGGTGGTCAGGATCACATAAATTGCGCTGTGGGAGTGGGAGGTGTGCTCTCGGTCTGACCGCCACTTGATGCGCTTCGGGTGATCGATAAGAATCACATAAATTACGCTGTGCTGGGAAAGTGGTGGAATCAGGCCTCTCGGTAGGATCCCACCGAGTGCTCCAGGGGGTAAACAGGTACCCGGACGCGGGATATATACCAGTGACTAGTCACGATGGGCAGTAGTCAGTCCATGAAGAGAGAGGGGGAACCAGCCCTCTTCAGGGTAAGGACAGCTGCACAACTGATGAAGGTGAGTTTGGGGGGGAAGTCTACAGAACCCCTCAAAAGGTGGAATAAATGGTCGAAGGGTACCAGATGGGAAATTCCCCGGGAAGGTACATTTGACGCATGGAGGTGGGAAAAATTCATCTCTGAATTTGAACCACGGATGCAGGCGTCAGAACTAGAGATCGCACAGCTATGGCTTCACAGGTCAATCCGATTAGGGAAGCAGGGCATACATAAACTGGTGTCTGTCCGGAAGAACCAGGTGATGTATACCTGGCCTCCAGAGGGAATAAAACAGGAAGATCCGGTGTCAGAGGTGGAGGAAGCTCTTTCAGGGCTGACTCTACTAAGGCAGGCAGGATCAGGGTCTGCTGGGGTTCCCCAACAACCAACAGTGGCTGAGATAAGTATAACTGCACCTGTCTCTTCTGTTAGTGACGTCACTCTTGACGTACCTTCTGTGTCTTCTGTATCTATGCCTCAGCCTCTACCTCTACCTCTCCCTCCTCCCTGCTTCACCCCAGCTCCTTCTGTTTCCAACTATGAAGCCTTCTCAACAACCGATTTGCAGACTATCTGTGAATCAAGGGGAATAGACACCCGGTTAAGAAACAGGGCGGATTGCATCAAAGCACTATGAGCCACTGATCAGACCCCTGCCCCCCCAGCTATACCCTGATCTGAGGGACCTCAAACCTGAAGGTGCAGTAAGCGAGGTGGTTAATCTAAGCCCACCGATGAAGCTGGGCCAGCCCTTGCACTCTTCCCGGACCGAGGCCTATCCAGTCAGGGTGCAGCAATTTGAAGGTCCTCCCAATGCACAGGGGGAACGGACTTTAGGGGAACGGGTAGTTTGGCATGTCCCCTTCAACCCGGCAGAGATCCGCACTATTCTGGCTGAGCTCCCGGACTATCGAGTCAATCCGAGAGGATTTGCTCGAATGTTTGGACAAAACCAGTTCAGCTATGGTATGAGCGGGTCAGATTGTGCGCAGATCATGCGGGCGAAGGTGGGCATGGAAGTGGCCAGTGCAGTGATTGCAGGGTGCTCTATAACCACTCATGAGGAGATGACTTCAGGGGGCAAAGAGTTCTGTACACAGCTAAAGGCAAAGCTTCCAGAAATGTATGGTGCTACCTCTACTACAGACATGATGAAGCTCACCCAGGGTACTAATGAGGAAAGCGCCTGCTTCTGGCGCCGTCTCAGACGGCACTGGATGCGGATCTGGAAGTTGGACCTGATGCTCCAACTGAAAGGGTAAAGGTGACCGCGACGCACATTCTGTTGCGGGCCAAATTTTTGGAAGGCATCGATACTAAAATTCGGGAAAGGCTGGTTCTGGCCCGACCCGAATATAATGAGATGTCTATCCCTGCTATCCTTTCCACTCTTGCGGCAATAGAGAGGGAAATGGATAGAAGAAAACAGGACAAGGCCAAAGTTCTTATGTCCCAGACCCCACACGAAAAACCAAGGGATCTGGGTCACAGAAAGGATAGGCCCCCCTCCCAGGTGCTTCCAGTGCCACCAAACGGGGCACATGAGGAGGAGCTGTCCCCAATTACCTAAAGGTCGGTGGCAGTTCATTCCTGATGAGTCCTCCACCCCAGTGACCACCATGGTAAGTAATTCCTATGAATCCTCATAGGAAGTTGACAAATCGGTGTCGGCCCAGATCCATCTTTTTCTAGAGGAATTAAAATATCCCCTCCCTTGCCTCACCGACACCAGTGCAGCAAGAACGGTCTTGCAAAAACAGGACATCTGTCAGGGCTCCCGGGTATGACCAGAGATGTGTGACTGACGCAGGGAAACGCAGACTTCAGATATGTTATAAACAATATAATTTATTAACACTAACCATACAAACATAAACGCAGTGCAATACTAAACATAATACAGTGCAAACAAACCCAACCAACCACCCACAGATAACAGTACATACAATGCAAGCGTCGTCAGGCAGGCCGGGTCAATATCAATTGGGCAGGTAGGTACGGGGGGAGCAAGCGGAGAATGGTCGGGGTCACAGGCCAGGTTCAGCAGGTAGCAAGCAGCATAGTACAGAGGGTCAGGCAGAGGGATGGTCCGGGTCACAAGCCAGGGATCAGAACAGGTAGCAAGCAGCGTAGTACAGAGGGTCAGACAGAGGGATGGTCAGGGTCACAAGCCAGGATCAGAGCAGGAGAAGTCAGCAAAGGAACAGAAACAGGATGCAGGACAGATACAGGGCCCAGGACAAACACAACACCAAGGCAGAGTCTGCAAGTCTGGCCATCCCTTAAATACACCAGTATCATCAGTTCCAGGTGTTAGCTGGCTGAAAGGTTGAGTCTCTGATTGCTGGGAGCACCCGCTGGCCAGCCCTGGTACTGCAGATCAAAAGGCAGGTGAGTCCCACCATTGCTGGCCAGTCCATTCCTAACAACATCCAAGGCAAGGTACCCCTCTCAGGGGAAAGCCCCCCTAACCCCTACTAACCTCACCATCAAACGATGCACTATTCTTAACCCAGCTTCTCTTCTTCCTGTGTTGGAAGATGAGAAGGGGGGGGGGGGGGACAGCAACGACAGTGCTAAATTTTGCAGCCCGACTAACAATACTAACACCTCTTCTGCTAACATGTCTTCTTTGTCCACTACTAACCTCTCTTCCAAAGGACACGACTGCATTTCTTTGGTGGAACTGGAGTCAGCAGCGACACACCCCATATCACCCCGAGAGTAGCGGTAAGGTTGAACGTCTTAACGGAATCCTTAAAAACAGGATCTCCAACATCATGGCCGATATCCAAAAACCCTGGCCTGAGTGTCCCCCCATTGCCCTCTATTCCATCCGGAATGCCCCTCGGCAACCACATGGGCTGTCACCCTACGAGGTGTTGTTTGGGGGACCTCCCAAAACAGGGTTGTACTTTCCTCAACAGTTGTCGTCTTTGCATTCACAACTAACAGGTTACATGCAATCTCTGCAACGGGAGCTGCAGAAGATACACCATCGGGTTTGCGAATCGCTCCCCGATCCAAATGCAATAACAGGTGTTCTTCCTATTGAGCCAGGTGATTGGGTCGTCCTAAAGAAACATCAAAGAACCGGACTCGAACCACGGTTCACCGGACCATACCAAGTCCAGCTGACGACACCTACCTCACTCAAGCTCGAGGGACGAGACAACTGGGTGCACGCAAGCCACTGCAAGAAGCTTTTCAGCTACACCAGAGAATGAGGGGTGTCATTTTCCTTTTTCTTTTTGTTTGTATGTCATACATGTGTGTGAACGGAGGAAAAGACGGCAGATACCCCAACCTTTTATTTAAAATGCATCTGCGTTTAGCCAGAACCGCTAACAAAACCAACTGTTGGGTATGCTCTAAGCCCCCACCCAGTCATCACATGTCCGCAATGGCCGCTGTTCATGCCCTATATGACATCCGCGTCGGCATGAAAAAGCAAGGGACCCCTGGTCAGCCCCCACGTAGACATTTGACACATTTTTAGCAGGTAACATCAGTTTTAGCACCAATATTAGCTCTAGCTCCTGTAGGACCCTCGTCAGTCCATTATGGGTAACTGGACAGCTAAGCAGCCCTCAGGTGTGCTTTAACATCAGCTTTGGCACAGGTAACAAGTTTGTTGGCACTACCACCTGTGAGGGAAGTATAACTGTCAATCTGACTAACCTACTTCCCTTCTGAGTAACCACACTGACCGACCAGACCACGTTTGTTGGAAGGACAGATGTGATGTGCAGACTGAGGGAACAATCCCCCAGTCTGTGCAACTGTTGCTCAGTGCCAGAGGCCGAACAAGGAACTCCTCCTGCTCTACTCTGACAGGTCCATACTATTTTCTGTGTGGTTCGGCAGCCTATAGAACATTTCCTCAGAACGCGAAAGGTTTGTGTGCCCTCATAAAGCTAGTCCTCGCATCCTATGTAGTGATGGATCATGAAGAGTTGATGGTCCACAAGAAGGTAAGGATGGCAGGGAGAGTTCGCAGGGAGCTGTTCTCTGAGGGCGACCAGGCATGGGCTTGGTTCCCCTCATGGACAGGTTGGGGAATAGAACTTATGAAGCGCCTGAACAATTTTTCTGTCATCGTGGATAGTATGTTTAACGAGACCGTAGAGGCTGTCAGAGAAATTGCCCAAGAACAACGGCAGATGGGAATTTTAGTGCTTCAGGAGAAGATGGCCCTTGATTATCTTTTAGCCGCCAAAGGGGGGTTCTGTGAGTTCATCGGAGAGGATTGTTGTACTTGGATAGAAGACACCGATGACAAGGTCCAGGCCCATATGGACAAAGTTAGTAAACTACAGGGAAAAGCTAGAGCTATAGCTAGTGAGGGTTGGAATCCGTTCAAGGGTTTGGGAGGATTGGGAGATTTCCTGTTCTCCATCGGATCTTGGTTGAAGGAAATGGGAGTGTATGTCCTGATGCTTCTCTTTTTCCTCTGCCTCTTATATGCCGTGGTGAGATGTTCCTGTTGCCTCATCAACGTGTAAGCCAAGCTCGGGCAGACGACCACATCTCCATGCCCGCTCCGGGGATCCCACTCCAACCACTGATCGGGGGAAGACCTCACCAACCAACCACCTTCTCTGCAGGTTACGTCCTGGCTTCCCTCTGATTCATCTCCCTGAAGACCATGTTCCCCAAGACCTCCAAGCAAGGTAGTGGTGGTATGCTGTAGGAACCGTTTGTGCTAGCTCAGTGTCTGTGTTTATACAAAGCAAAGTCTGGGTGTCTGGTGGTGACCTGGGGTAGCAATGTTCCTGGCAATAGGGTGAATTAAACTGAATTGACCCAGTTCTCCAGTTAATTTGGGGGTCGTGTGCACGTAGCCAAGGCAGCCCCAAAATAACTGGGAATAGTGAGGACGCAATGGTGTCCAAGCGGAGGACTTCTTGCATATAGGAGGGGTCTCCCGATCTACCAACCCAGACTTAACTTGAGTCCCATCAGCCAAGAGGATGTTCAGGCCATGCTCCTTGGTCAGTAAGGGAATCTGCTGTTGCGCTGCAAAATTGAGGTCAACAAAACAACTACAGGCCCCTGAGTCAATAATGGCCGTCACCTGTACGGTTCTTCCGGGGAGTTGAAATGAGATTGGTATGGCTAAGAGAGAGGGTTTATCTACACAAGCACGAGTCATAGAAAAAGTAGGAGAAGAGCACTTACTTAACTTCTCCGGGCAGGAACGTACCACATGGCCTGCTGCTCCACAGTATAGGCAAAGGTTGTTTACCCGGCATCTCTGGCGCTCTTCAGACGTTAGGGAAGGCCGCATCAACCCAAATTGGTTCGGCTCCCTCTGCTGGTTCCGGATTCCGAGTACTGGTAGGGGAGTTCGGAATGGTCAGAACCCGTGGTAGCATCCATGTGGGTTTTAACCCTGGACTGGATCTTTCAGACCTCCGTTCCTGAAGAACGCGGTCAATCTGAATTGCCAGAGTTATCAATCCTTCCAAGGAGTCAGGTACCCCTACTCTGGCTAGCTCGTCTTTTAGAGGTTCAGATAGGCCTAGGCGGAATTGGTAATGCAAAGCTGCGTCATTCCACTGGGTGTCCCCACTCCAGCGCCTAAATTCTGAGGCATAGTCCTCTGCTGCGCGGCGACCCTGCTGCAAGGTATGTAGCACTGCTCCGGCTGAAGCAGCTTGTTGCAGGTCATCATATAATTCTGCTATTGCTCTGAAAAATTAGGAAACTGAGTCCAGATGTGAATGGCGACTCTCCAGCAGGCGATGGGCCCAGCCTTGGGGTTCCCCCTGGAGTAAGGATATAATGAATCCCACCTTTACAGATTCTGACGAAAAAGTCAGTGGCTGTAGGTCAAAGTACAGCAGACAGGAATTCTGGAAGGCTCTGAACTTCCCTCAATCCCCACTGAACCGCTCGGGTGTTGGTACTCGAGGTTCTGGCGGAGGCATGGCGAACACTGCTCCAGCGGAAGGTTCTGCGCGGCCCCTGGCCAGAGTAGGATCAACCGGAGCTGATGGTGTGGTTGCTGGCATGGTTAGGGTCTGAATACATCCCTCCAGGTGGGTGTAGCTTTCTTGGAGTGTTTTGACAGCTTGGGTGAGTGCCGCCACGTGTTGGCATATCTCATCCCAGGGTGAGGGACCTCTTCCCGGCTCAGTCATGGCCGTATGGTTCTGTTAAGGACCGACTGGCAGTAGCCTCTAGCGACCCACAGGCCGGAATCCCTCAGGGCGTGGAATCTAAGCCTCAGTCTGCTGTTTCACCAGAGCCCCTGATGGTGGGGATGGACTTGAAGCAGCCTGAGACCAGGTCGCGACCCCCGAGTTCAACCAGCTGTGGTAGAGGTGGATTTGCCAGTGATAGGTAATAAGTGAGAACCAGATGTGAAGAGGTAGTGTGTAACGTAGTCAGACAGGCCAGGTCGGTAACAGCAGAGGCAGACGGTACAGATCAGCATGCAAAAGGATAAACGGGTCACAAGCCAGGTTCAGCAACAGGAGGTCAGGTAAACAGGAGAAAGCAGAAGAATGGTCAGACAAGCCAGGGATCAGGGCAGGAGAGAGTCACGATAATCCGGGTCAGGCAGGTTCGGCAACAAAGGCAATCTCAGGCACTAGGAACAGGAACACAGGAATAAGACCGGCAATGTGAGCATTGCAAGAGCTGGTTTAAATAGCCTGCCCGGTACTGACAGGTGCGCCTGGGTCCTAGTGCCTGCCAGCACTGTCATTGGTGACGGGCGCACCTGGGTCCTAGTGCCCGCCTGCCTCTATGTCTTGTTGGAATCCTATGCATGTGCAGATTTATGCGTCATGGTGATCTTCTCGTTCCCTGATACTTTGACAGGCTGCAGGCAGCGGAGCTGGATGCTTTGCCTACCAGGTGTATTATAAGGCCAGCATTGCACCCACAGGGGCCGGACCCCCCATGTACAAGGGGCCTAAGAGATACCATCAGCTTGTGTCCCATTCCACCAGACTCCTAGAACTGGAAGAGGACATTTTTGGGGGGATGTGTTGTAGAAGAACCCAGACCACGGTATTGTGCGGTGAAAATATCATCCAACTTTATTCATCATATATATGTGACACTTTAACAACAGAAGGAAAGAGATAGATTGTTTACATTTCAAGGATCTATTTATATCATCTATGCTAAGAAACTGATTAACATATGACACGCCCCTCATTAATACCAGCCCCACCCACTTATGTAACCCTCTAAACATCCAAATCCCTGTAACTTCCCAGAAGACACTTTCATCTTTTATCCATAACAAGCTGATTGGGTACAAGAGAACCCCGAGCCCCTCCTGCTCATTCCCACACAAGTCCATGTCACCATCTACAAGGTGAGAGGACCTGAAGGAGAACAAGACCATGACCACCAGGACCATCGCCTGACTGAAGCCATGCTCACATTTCTTTCTAATGCTGCTTCTATGGTCTACTCAGATATAGATTTGGCAGATGTACATTCGTGTCTTCAAGGAGCTGATCAAACATGATCTGTGCTTGACTATCTTTTTTGGGGACCAGAGGTGACATTAGGGGTCTGATAGACCTCTTGTGTTTCTTTAAAGAGGATCTGTGACCAGCAATATGTTATCACATGCGAGGCTATTAACCCCCTATATGGCAATAATAAAGTTCAGAGGAAGAAAAGTGTAAAGTAACACACTGTAAATGAAAAAACACACAAAACACATTTTAAAGCCCCCAGTTCCCGTATACATGAGCAATTGCAAGGGTTGGGTGCGGTTATGTAGGAAAACATCAATCACACTACACATTGTACATATCTCTGCACACACCAGAGAGAGAGGAATAACTCTAGGGCCATCATTCATGGTTCACTATATAAACTGATGACTGTAAAGGCTTTTAAAGCGTCACCTATGGACAATTTCTGGTACTGAAGTTTGTCACCATTTCACAAATACGCACAATTTTGGCATGTTTGGTATCTATATACTTGATGCCAACTCAATATTTTACATTTCACCAAACAAATTGGGTCATATATTGTGTTTTTTGTGTATTAAAAATATCTTTAGTGGGATTTTTTTTACAGAAAATATGCATTTGACAAATAGCTGTGCTAATATCCTGTGACATAGAAAATGGGAACCACCACCATTATATTCTCCAGGGTCTCTGCTTCAGAAAACAAAACGTTTGTGGGTTTCAAGTAATCTTCTGTTCTAAAATGTGAATGTAATCATGTGCATAAAAAAGCAAAATCAACTCAGCAAAACACACAACAGCAACAATGTATAAAATTATCATCAAATCTATAGTAGCAACTAATGGCCTAAGGAGCAAAGCCACCATATTACTCAACCAAGTTCCAGCTAAACCCATCCAAGAAAATGGATCCCACTTCCCCCCACCCAGGTGACTGTTGGAACTCCTTTACCTTGTGTAGATATCTCCTTCTGAGATCCTCATGATCTAATATAAATGTACAACACTCTCCGACACCAGTTTGTAGGCTCCACCTTGATCTTCTGAGAGATAGTCAGCCACCATGTAGTTCTGTGACACCACCTTAGGTGATGGAGCCACTTCTGCTGTCAGCTCGGCTATACCATCAATGGTGTCATTGGTTATCTGATCCATGACTCCAGTACACCGGTTCATTTTACTCATCTTAGATTACTTAGATTCCCCATCCCGTCTATGAAGGGCTCACTGCATAAAACATCTCCACTCCAGAGAAAATGTTTCTTCTCACTGGAAGGCCAGGGGAGTATTGGGAGAAATTAAGGCTTTCCCTTACAGATATGGGGGAGGGGCAACATCACCTAAAGTACAGCTATGGGTGGAATTGAAGGGAAGACATTTTAGGGTGCTCCTTCCACACAAGAAGCAATGTATCTGGAAGGACTAGGAATCCATTGGACCAATGGGGATTAAACATTCTGCAATACATTGAGACACCATGAAATGTTACTGGCCTGTGATTGGCTCTCCTATTGTTAGTGAAGTGAGACTCCCCTTGTCGGTGTCATTAATGGAAAGAAACCATGTGAAATGTTTCCCCCAAATCCAAAAGGTGACCCCCTTGGGTAGGTACCCATCCTACTATTCCTGATATGAGTTTGTAGTCCCTGCTACTACAGGAAACATGCGGGCGATCATTTACACCTTTTACAGCAGGACAGTAAATATCAGAACACAATTCAAACATCAGACCAACAGCAGGAAGTCTGCTAACTGAATGTGTAATGCAATCTGTCATTAGCATTCCCAGAGTTCCCTCTGCAACATAGTTGTATCAGCTGTTGGTCCTGTCTGTACATCTGTTATTTTCCCACCTTCTGTAACAGGGTGACAACCCTGATCATTCTGCAGGAACATTACACAGCAGCGTTGTCACCCTGTACAGGGAAGTCTTAGATAGATTATAAGTAAGACACACAACAAGTAAAGCCCAACTTCAGCTAACGCTTCTACAGCAGTTACAGCAACAGGTTCTCTATAAGGTCCAACCCCCCATATGAATGACGACTGACAGTTGTGAGCACCACCAGCACTGTTATAGGATTTGCCCCAACCCCTCCAACTGCCATTTTTCCCAAAAGACTTGGCCTTCTACAGGAAGTAGACAAAGAAAATCTACTGGGAGGGACAACAAAAAATAATACAATAGGAGACTCAGAAAAACAAAGCCTGCTCTGCTAATGACAGATTTCATTATTAATGTCATTACTGATGTTGCCCATAGTTACACTTTGGTGCCAACGTTGTAATATTTCCAGGGAGAAGAAGTTTTCTTTACAAACTTTCCACCAAAAAGAGATGTGTGCACTCAGAGTGATTATTGTGAACCCCAATCAGAGGAATGTCAGTCCCCCGGAAGAAGTGGTAGGAATATGACCGCACACTCAGCACTTTGTAAGTTCAGATCTCTGGCAGTTGTATTGTGTGATTAGTCTATGGAGAGGAGTAATAGCTGGAAAGAGAAAACATGGAACAAGGATTTCTGATCTTCACCTGATGGAATCCCATTTGGCAGAACCACATGGAACACAAGTGGCCAGCTGGGCTTACGTTTTACTGCTGAATACATCCCCTAAATCAGCAGTAACTCAGTATTGGAAGGCCTGCATCAGCTTGGGATGTTGTTTTCTCACTGAACAGAGACTTCTTTCTAGCTGGTGTCACAGACACAGACCTGCCTGAAAGGTTGTCACCCATGAGAAGATATCCTACAACCTCACAAACACCCCCTTTCCTCTCTATGATCACAATGTCATCACCTTCACAGTCTCCTCATCTTCAAACACCTATCCCTCCAAGCAGCAATTACCTGCAGAAACCTTCACAACTTGAACCCTTCTCCTTTCCACTCTGCAACTGACCGCCTCTATGACAGAATCTCTCCCCTGTCCTGCCCTGACCTGGCCACTGCTGTCTACAACAGTTCACTTTCATCCACATTAGACTCACTTGCTCCCCTAACAACATGAAGCATCAGGCCCCGCCCATTACAACCTTGGCAGACTGACAACACCAGAGATCTTAAACGACATAGTCGTGTGCTGGAGCGAATGTGGCGTAAAACCAAATCTCACCAAGCATTCACCCGATATAAATCTGCTTTCTTCACATACAATTCCTCCCTCCATGCTGCCAGACAAGGTTTCTCAGAAGCCTGTCTCACCACCTGCCCCCTGGATCCTGTCCCCTCACAACTACTACGGTCACCTCTTCTTCCATCCCTTACATCTTCAATCCCTTGCTCCCTTAATCTTCAATCTTTCCATCTCTACTGGTGCCTTCCCCTCCCCTCTAAAGCATGCGCACATCACTCCCATACTTAAAAAGCCCTCCCTGGACCCCACCAACCTGAACAACTTAAGACCCATCCCCCTGCTCTTGTTTACCTTTAAACTAGTAGAACACTTAGTCTACAATCGCCTGAGCTCCTAACTCACCAACAACAACCTTCTTGACCCTTTACAGTCTGGCTTTCGCTCACTACACTCCACTGAAACTGCCCTACTAAAACTCACTAATGATCTACTAACTGCTAAACCAATGGCCACTGCTCCTTACTCTTACTACATGACCTCTCCGCGGCTTTTGATACGGTTAACCATCCCCTCCTCCTCAAAAAACTCCACTCTCTTGGCCTCCAAGACTCCGCTCTCTCCTGGTTCTCCTCCTACCTATCACAGTGCTCCTTCAGCAATACCTTTAACTCTGTCTCCTCCTCTCCACTCCCTCTTTCTGTAGGGGTTCCTCAAGGTTCTGTCCTTGGACCCCTACTCTTCTCCATCTACACCTCCTCCCTTTGTCACTTGATAAACACCCATGGCTTTAAGTACCATCTCTATGCTGATGACACACAAATCTATCTTTTTCCTCCTCACCTCACCCCTTCAGTCTCCTCTCGCATTACTACCCTACTAAGCGACATATCAGCATGGATGTCACTCCACTTCCTCAAACTCAATCTTTCCAAAACTGAGCTCTTAGTATTCCCTCCAGCCCATGCCCCTACCCCTGACTTCTCCATCAAGATCAATAACACAATCATCAGTCCCTCCCCTCATTCCAGGGTACTAGGTGTAATCCTAGACTCCCATCTGTCCTTTCATTCCCAAATCCAATCGCTGTCCAAATCTTGTAGACTTCACCTCCGCAACATCTCCAAGATACGGCCGTTCTTAACCTCGGAAACCACTAAGCAACTTATTCACTCCCTTGTTATATCTCGCCTTGACTATTGTAACTCCCTCCTCATTGCAGGATATCCCCTCTTCAGTCTATCATGAATGCTACTGCCATCATCCACCTTACTTACCGTTCTGTATCAGACACCCCTATCTGCCAATCCCTCCACCCCTCTCTGTCAATCCCTCCACTGGCCTGCATTCAGTGTTTTCCACCCCTCTCTGCCACTCCCTCCACTGGCCTACACCCCTCTCTGCCAATCCCTCCACTGGTCTCCACTCAGTGTCCTTCAGCCCACTCTGCCAATCCCTCCACTGGCCTACACCCCTATCTGCCAATCCCTCCACTGGTCTCCACTCAGTGTCCTTCACCCCACTCTGCCAATCCCTCCACTGGCCTACACCCCTCTCTGCCAATCCCTCCACTGGTGTCAGGGATCGCGGCTCTGGGTTCAGCGACCGTGGCCCCCCTCCCGGAGCATGCGCACTGGCGGCAGATCACGCCGGGACACAGGCACTAGGTCCCGGCGAGCCGCGGCTGACAGGATGCCGCGCATGCGCAGTAGGAGCCGCGGGCACGCCTCAGGCATCCAATGACAGCCGGGGGCGCGTCCTGGCCGGCCAATGACAATGCAGGGCGCACTATTTAAAGATGCCCTGCACTGTCACAGATTGCCGCAAGGTCTATCTGTGATCCTGAGTTCCTGTACCTGTTAAGTGACCCTGATTGACCCTGACTACGCTGCCTTCTCATGTGATTTGACCCGGATTGCCCTGACTACTCTGCCTTCTCCTACTCTGACCCCCGGCTTGTCTGACCATTCTACAGACTGACTTACCCTGCTGACCCTGCGTGTGACCTGACTACTCTTTGCCTGCCGATTCGGTACTCCGCTTACCCCCTCGGGACCACGGCCCGTGACCACCCTGCTAGGTCCGCCATCCTCTTCACATCTGGCTCTCCCGGTACCTGCATAGGTCCCCGGAGGCTTCCTCTGCCACTGGTGGGCCTGCTTGGAGGTCGTGACCTGGCCCGGGTCTGTTACAAGTCCATCCCCACCATCTGGGGCCCTGGTGAAAGCACAGACCGGGCTTAGACTCCACGCTCTGGGTAGGTCTGTCAGCTGGCAGCCTGAGGCACCATCTGGCGGATCCTAACAACTGGCCTCCATTCAGTGTTCTCCACCCCTCTCTGCCAATCCCTCCACTGGCCTCCGCTCAGTGTCCTTCACCCCACTCTGCCAATCCCTCCACTGGCCTCCGCTCAGTGTCCTCCACCCCTCTCTGCCAATCCCTCTACTGGCTTCCCATTGCCCAATGAATAAAATTCAAAACATTAACAATAACATATAAAGCCATTTATAACTCTGCCCCAAATTACATCACCGATCTTGTCGCCAAATATCACCCAAACCGTCCTGTGTTTCTCGCACGATCCCCTGCTCTCTTGCTCCCTTGTCTCCTCCCCCCATGCTCGTTTCCAGAGCTTCCCCCATCCTCTGGAACTCTCTACCCCAATTTATCAGACTATCGCCTACTCTGCTCACTTTTAGGCGATCTCTGAAAACCTCTCTCTTCAGGGAAGCCTATCCTGCCCTCAGCTAATAATGGAATCTTCTACTCTTCCTACCAGTCCATCCCCCGCAATTACTACCTTTTGTACCACTAGCTCCTCCCTCCTAGATTGTAAGCTCCGAGGAGCAGGGCCCTCCTATCCCTCTTGTATTGAACTGTATTGTTGCTGTATTGTCTCCCGTTATATTGTAAAGCGCTGAGCATACTATTGGCGCCATAAATCCTGTATAATAATAATAATAATATTAATGAGAGATGAAATGTGGAAAGAAGGCATTGATAATGGGAGAGGAGATGGAACAGGTAATGGGAGGAGTGGCCAAGGTGGGCTTAGCTGGAGACCTCAAGCCTGACTGATCATGTATCAATAGTCAGAAGAACCTGGAATGGACTCTCCCACTGAGGCTTCAGAGACTTGGTAAGATGACAATAGACCCCATCCTAGTCTCTGGTACTGAGGCAGTGTTGGTCATGTATTACCTCAGGATCCAGAAATGAAGAAAATGCTTGGAAACACAACTCAGTTGGTGAATCATGAAAATGCATTGCATGTTCAGTCAAAGCTCCATAAAAAAGATAAAGATGAGAATCATGAGGGAAGCTATTCAGTTATTGATGCTTATCTTAAAAAGATTGTCAAAAGATAAAATATTCAAATCCCTTCTAGTTGTGTATTGATGGACATAAGCACTAAACTCAGTTCATCCGATCATTACATTCCAGTTTGCTCAGATTTTAGTTTGTGTCTTTTAAAGTAGCATTATATCTTTTCCTTTCTCTAGTTTGTGGGATGACATTGGGGATGTGAAACTAACTTGTGACACCTGAAACTTCTTTAATATCCCTTTTATTCCAGAATTTAATCAATGAAGAAATTTGTGAATCCTCCGGTGATAAATTAGACCGGCATTAACTGTAAAAGTTTTATCACATTCAGAACACTGATATGGCTTCTCTCCAGTGTGAATCCTCTGGTGTCTGATAAGATCTGACTTCACTGTAAAAGCTTTATCACATTCAGAACACTGATATGACTTCTCTCCAGTGTGAATCCTCTGGTGTGTGATAAGATGTGACTTCTGAGTAAAAGCTTTATCACATTCAGAACACTGATATGACTTCCCTCCATTGTGAATCCTCTGGTGTGTGATAAGATGTGACTCCCGTGTAAAAGCTTTATCACATTCAGAACAATGATATGGCTTCTCTCCCTTGCAAGCCTTTTGGTGTATGATATATTTTCTCTCCATTGTAAAATCTCCAAACAAGTAGTTTGAAATGACTCCTCTTATGTATACTGGGGTTGGACTTTATTGTAAAGCCATTGTCACTTCCAGAACACTGAAATTACTTTTCTCCTGCTGGATCAATGTGGAAGAGGATCCAAACCATGACTTTTAGAACACAGATATGACTTGTATCCCGTGTGAATCCTCCAGTGAACTGCAGTAAAGACTTTCAGTCAATTAAGACATCCATGTGTTTTATTTTCCATGTGACTCAGCTGTATTCATGAAGACCAAAATGTCCTAAAACCTGGTTCATCAATCTACCTGTAGAGAAAGAAAAAAGAATTGTATATAAAGGCCTACATAAAGTTGCTTTCTATTTTTAATGTTCATTACTAAATATATCTTATGAATAGAAAGAATATGTACAGCATTATCTACAGTATTTTTTTAATCAAATAGATTTTATTAACAAAGTTTCTAAGTGCGCACAGTATTCCCAACATTCAGCCCAGACAATGGAGTCATACATTCTCACGTATAGGCAGTTGTGGCACTGTTACAGATCATACAGAACAATAACTTGCTTTGTCTATGGTGTCACTTTTACCTTTTATAAACAAATGAACAGAGAAAAGAAGAAACAGCCTAGAACAATTCAGCTGTACATGGCAAGTAACTCCCCCCAGTACATACATAGATATCTGACACCGTTCAATGAGGCCCGTGTCTCCAGGATCATACCTCAAGTATGGGTCTCCAATGTAGTTGGTCTCAGAGACTCCGCTCTCTCCTGGGTCTCCTCCTATCTATCCCAGCGCTCCTTCAGTGTTACCTATAACGCTGCCACATCCCCTTCACTCCCTCTCTCTGTCGGGGTTCCTCAAGGTTCTGTCGTCGGACCCTTCCTCTTCTCCATCTACACCTCCTCCCTTGGCCAATTGATAAACTCCCACGGCTTCTACTACCATCTCTATGCCGATGACCCACAAATCTATCTCTCTACCCCTCACCTCACCCCCTCAGTCTCCAATCGCATCACCACCCTACTAAGTGACATATCGGACTGGATGTCACTCCACTTCCTCAAACTCAACCTTTCCAAAACTGAGCTTCTAGTATTCCCCCCAACCCGTGCCCCCCCCCCTCCCGACTTTTCCATCAAGATCAACAACACTATTATTATACAGTATTTGTATAGCACCAACAGTTTGCTCAGCGCTGTACATTATAATGGGAGACAGTACACGGTGGATGAGTCTGGCTGCAGAATTCAGGATAGACTGAAGTGGGGATAGCCTGTGTTGGGGTAGGCCGGTGAGGAGGGAGTTACAGTAGTCAAGTTGTGATATAATAAGGGAGTGAATGAGTTGCTTTGTAGTTTCTGGAGTTAGGAACGTGCGTATTTTGGAGATGTTACAGAGGTGGAGTCTGTATGAATTTGTCAGCAATTGGACCTGGGGCTGGAAAGACAGATTGGAGTCTAGAATGACACCTAATACTCTGGCTTGCGGGGTGGGACTGATGGTGATGTTGTTGGTCATGATGAAGAGGTCAGGGGGGCACAGGCTGGGGGGAAAACTAGGAGCAAGGTTTTGGCAAGGTTTAATTTGAGGAATTGGAGTCTGATATGTCCGGTCTGATATGTCGTTCAGAAGGCTAGTGATTCGGGCGGAGACTGAAGGGGTGAGACGGGGAGTAGAGAGATAGATTTGAGTGTCATCGTCATAGAGATGGTAGTTGAAGCCGTGAGAGTGTATCAGTTGACCAAGGGAGGAGGTGTAGATGGAGAAGAGAAGGGGCCCGAGGACAGAACCTTGAGGGACCCCAACAGAGAGGGGGAGGTGGCAGCATTATAGGTAACACTGAAGGAGCGTTGTGATAGATAGGAAGAGAGCCAGGAGAGAGCGGAGTCTCTGAGGCCAAAAGAGTATAGTTTTTTGAGGAGGAGGGGGTGGTTGACCGTGTCGAAAGCTGCAGAGGTCGAGGAGTAGGAGGACTGAGTAGTGGCCATTGGCTTTGGAGGCTAGCAGGTCATTGGTGAGTTTGAGTAGGGCGGTTTCAGTGGAGTGTAGGGGACGGAAGACAGATTGTAGGGGATCAAGGAGGTTGTTGTCGGTGAGGTGGGAACTCAGGTGATTATAGACTAAGCATTCAAAGAGTTGGGATGTAAATGGCAGCAGGAAGATGGGTCTTAGGTTGTTTAGGTCAGAGGGATCCAGGGAGGGTTTTTAAAGTATGGGAGTGATGTGCGCATTCTTCAGAGGGGAGGGCAATGTGCCAGTAGAGAGGGAAAGATTAAAGATGTGGGTGAGGGAGCGTAGGATGGAGGAGGATGGTGATCGTAGGAGTTGTGTAGGGACAGGATCCAGGGGGCAGGTGGTAAGGTGAGCTTCAGAGAAGAGCTTAGTGATTTTCAGTCCCACCCCTCATGCCAGGGTACTAGGTGTCATCCTAGACTCCAATCTGTCCTTTCAGCCCAAGGTCTAATCACTGACAAACTCATGTAGACTTCACCTCCGCAACATCTCCAAGATATGCTCGTTCCTAACCTCGAAAACCACTAAGCAACTCATTCACTCCCTTATTATATCACGCCTTGACTATTGTAACTCCCTCCTCACTGGCCGACCTCATCGCAGACTATCTCCACTCCAGTTCATCATGAATGCTGCTGCCAGACTCATTCACCTTACTAACCGTTCTGTATCAGCCACCTCTCTGCCAATCCCTCCACTGGCCTCCACTCAGTATCCTCCACCCCTCTCTGCCAATCCCTTCACTGGCTTCCAATTGCCCAGCGGATAAAATTGAAAACACTAACACTGAAGTATAAAGCCGTTCATAACACTGCCCTCAACTACATCACCGACCTTGTCTCTAAATACGACCCAAACCGTACTCTCCACTCCTCGCAAGACCTCCTACTCTCTAGCTCCCTTGTCTCCTCCTCCCATGCTCACCTCCAGGATTTCTCACGGGCTTCCCCCATCCTCTGGAACTCCCTACCCCAAGCTATCAGGCTATCGCCTCCTCTGCTCACTTTTAGGCGCACTCTGAAAACTCATCTCTTCAGGGAAGCCTACCCCGACCCCAGCTAACTACTGGAATCCCCTACTCCCCCAACCACTCCATCCCCCACAGCTAATTACCTCTTGTACCACTATCCCCTCTCTCCTAGATTGTAAGCTCCAAGGAGCAGGGCCCTCTAATCCCTCTTGTACTGAACTGTATTGTTACTGTACTGTCTCCCTCCATAAAGTAAAGAGACCAAGAGGCACACCCGAGGAATATTGAACATCAACATTATAATACTGGTCATATCGTTCCACTTTTTGAATAATTTTGGACATCTCCAAAACATGTGTATCAAATCCCCGACATCAACACTACAATTGGGGTATTAAGGGGAAATCCCTCCTGTCCTAGCTGAACAATTGAGCTGGAGTCCTGAATGATCTATGCAAAAGAAATGACTGAGTTTCTGTGAAGAGGACAGAGAGATGAGAGGTATGGAGGTCACAATCACCTCCCACCACTCTCTCTTAGAATCAAAAGACTGGAATAAATAGATGAGAGATCATTCCTTTCCCACTGGTGCCATCTGAAGCCCATTAACAAGTGTGAGAGTGATGTGAAATCTGTATCTGATGGAAGTAGAAACCGATGGATGGGATCTAATGTGTCTACGAAGTCCCACCTGGTAAGATGTTGAAGTTGGGCAGCTATAATATAAAGTCTAACATTTGGTATTGCTAGGCCTCCTTGGTCTTCACCATACTGTAGAGTAGTGAGTGTGATTCTAGCTGCCGGCTTCTTCTAAATGAGTTCCCCAAACTGGGAGTCTATACTGGAAAACCACTTACGAGGTGTCCACATGGGAGAATTGTGGAGTATACAGTTGAAACTCTAAAAATTAGAATATGGTGCAAAATTTCATTTATTTCAGTGCAGCAACTGAAAAGGTGAAACTAATATATGAGATAGACTCATTACATGCAAAGCCGTAATTTGTCATCATTGTGATGATTATGGCTTACAGCTCATGAAAACCCCAAATCCACAATCTCAGAAAATGAGAATTTTGTGAAAAGGTGGAATATTCTCGGCTCAAAGTGTCCCACTCTAATCAGATAATTAAGCCATAACACCTGCAAAGGGTTCCTGAGCCTTTAAATGGTCTCTGAGTCTTGTTCAGTAGGAATCACAATCATGGGAAAGACACCATCACTGACACCCTCCATAAGGAGGGAAAGCCTCAAAAAGGTCATTGCAGAAGAAGCTGGATGTTCCCAAAGTGCTGTATCAAAGCACATTAAAAAAAAGTTATGTGGAAGGGAAAAGTGTGGAAGAAAAAGGTGCACAAGCAGCAGGGATGACCACAGCCTGGAGAGGATTGGCAGGAAAAGGCCATTCAAAAGTGTTGGGGACTTTCACAAGGAGTGGACTGAGGCTAGAGTCAGTGCATCAAGAGCCACCACACACAGACGGATCCTGGACATGAACTTCAAATGTCGTATTCCTCTTGTCAAGCCACTCCTGAACAACAAACAATGACAGAAGCGTCTTACCTGGGCTAAAGAAAAACAGACCTGGTCTGTTGCTCAGTGGTCCAAAGTCCTCTTTTCTGATGAGAGCAACTTTTGCATCTCATTTTGAAACCAAGGATACCGAGTATGGAGGAAGAATGGAGAGGCCCAAGGACCCCGAGTATGGAGGAAGAATGGAGAGGCCCAAGGACCCCGAGTATGGAGGAAGAATGGAGAGGCCCAAGGACCCCAAGTATGGAGGAAGAATGGAGAGGCCCAAGGACCCAGAGTATGGATGAAGAATGGAGAGGCCCAAGGACCCCAAGTATGGAGGAAGAATGGAGAGGCCCAAGGACCCCAAGTATGGAGGAAGAATGGAGAGGCCCAAGGACGCCGAGTATGGAGGAAGAATGGAGAGGCGCACACTGCAAGATGCTTGAAGTCCAGTGTGAAGTTTCCACAGTCTGTGTTGATTTGGGGAGCCATGTCATCTGCTGGTGTTGGCCCACTGTGCTTCATTAAGTCCAGGGTCACCACAGCCGTCTACCAGGAGATTTTGGAGCACTTCATGCTTCCTTTCACAGACGAGCTTTATGGGGATGCGGACTTCATTTTCCAGCAGGCCTTGGCACCGCCCACACTGCCAAAAGCAACAAAACTTGGTTCAATGACCGTGGGATTACTGTGCTTGATTGGCCAGCAAACTCGCATGACCTGAACCCCATAGAGAATCTATGGGGCATTTCCAAGAGAAAGATGAGAGACATGAGACCGAACAATGCAGAAGAGCTGAAGGCCGCTATTGAAGCATCCTGGTCTTCCATAACACCTCAGCAGTGCCACAGGCTGATAGCTTCCATGCCACGCCGCATTGAGGCAGTAATTGCTGCAAAAGGGGCCCAAACCAAGTACTGAGTACATATGCAGCTTCTACTTTTCAGAGGTGCGATATTGTTCTATGTACAATCCTTGTTTTATTGATTGCATGGAATATTCTCATTTTCTGAGATTGTGGATTTGGGGTTTTCATGAGCTGTAAGCCATAATCATCACAATGATGACAAATCACGGCTGGAACTATCTTGCTTTGCATGGAATGAGTCTCATATATTAGTTTCACCTTTTAAGTTGCTGCACTGAAATCAATGAATGAATGCACCATATTCTCATTTGAAGAGTTTCACCTGTATACCCTGATCCCACAGATCACCTACCTCCCCCATATCCCACAGATCACCTCCCTCTTGTTTTGCAGATGTTTCCGGAAAGAATCTTCATTATTTATATTGGACTTGAACTAAAGTTTATTTGGTTTAATGTTGTATAGATAGCCCCTCCCCCTTTCCCAGAAATGCATTGCAGTTCTAGCCTCATGGCAAGAAGCAGAAACATTATGATCTTTTGACCGATCGAATGTTCATTGTTGTAAGATTCTCTCAGTTTATGGAAGAAACTTCACAAGATCTACAAGATGTCTTATCGATGGAGTCACTGACTGTGGTATCCAACTGAGGATGAAGTTATCACCATCTCATCACAACTGTAAGTTACAGAGATCACACTATCAATGCTTAGATTGGAGAGACAGAACACCTATACATAGCCGCCCCCGGCTTCTCACCCCTCCCCCATACATACCCATCCCCGGCTTCTCACCCCTCCCCCATACATACCCGTCACAGGCTTCTCACCCCTCCCCCATACATACCCGTCCCCGGCTTCTCACCCCTCCCGCACACATACCCGTCCCCAGCTTCTCACCCCTTCCCCATACACATCCCTCCTCAGCTTATCACCCCTCCCCAACTTCTCACCCCTCCCCATACACATTCCTCCCCAGCTTCTCACCCCTCCCCATACACATCCCTCCCCAGCTTCTCACCCCTCCCCATACGCATCCCTCCCCAGCTTCTCACCCCTCTCCATACACATCCCTCCTCAGCTTCTCACCCCTCCCCATACACATCCCTCCTCAGCTTCTCACCCCTCCCCCATACACATCCCTCCCCAGCTTCTCACCCCTCCCCCATACACATCCCTCCCCAGCTACTCACCCCTCCCCCATACACATCTCCCCCAGCTTCTCAAACCTCCCCCATACACATCCCTCCCCAGCTTCTCACCCCTCCCCCATACACATCCCCCCAAGCTTCTCAAACCTCCCTCATACATATCCTCTCCCAACTTTTCACCACTTCCCATATATATCACTGCCCAGCTTCTCACCCCCTCCCCCATACACATCCCTTCTGAGCTTCTCACCCCTCCCCCATACACATCTCTCCCCAGCTTCTCACCCCTCCCCCATACATATCTTCCTTGGCTTCTTGCCCCTACACCATACACAGCTGTAACGGAACCGACCCAGACTGTGCTTGAGTACTTCCGTTAGAATACCGCTTCCCCCTCCGAACACCGACCACAGACACCACAGCCGCCCATACAAGACTAGACACCAGTCCTGAAGTAAACCAGGAGGTAGACTACTTTATTTGAACACAGATACAATATACAGTCAGGTCCATAAATGTTGGGACATGGACACAATTCTAACATTTTTGGCTCTATACACCACCACAATGGATTTGAAATGAAATGAACAAGATGTGCTTTAACTGCAGACTGTCAGCTTTAATTTGAGGGTATTTACATCCAAATCAGGTGAACGGTGTAGGAATTACAACAGTTTGCATATGTGCCTCCCACTTGTTAAGGGACCAAAAGTAATGGGACAGAATAATAATCATAAATCAAATTTTCACTTTTTAATACTTGGTTGCAAATCCTTTGCAGTCAATTACAGCCTGAAGTGTGGAACGCATAGACATCAGCAGACGCTGGGTGTCATCCCCGGTGATGCTCTGCCAGGCCTCTACTGCAACTGTCTTCAGTTCCTGCTTGTTCTTGGGGCATTTTCCCTTCAGTTTTGTCTTCAGCAAGTGAAATGCTCAATCGGATTCAGGTCAGGTGATTGGCCATTGCAGAACATTCCACTTCTTTGGTTGCTTTTGCAGTCTGCTTTGGGTCATTGTCCATCTGCACTGTGAAGCGTCCAATGAGTTGTGAAGCATTTGGCTGAATAGGAGCAGATAATATTCCCGAAACACTTCACAATTCATCCGGCTGCTTTTGTCAGCAGTCACATCATCAATAAATACAAGAGAAGCAGTTCCATTGGCAGCCATACATGCCCACGCCATGACACTACCACCACCATGATCACTGATGAGGTGGTATGCGACGGATCATGAGCAGTTCCTTCTCCATACTCTTCTCTTCCCATCACTCTGGTACAAGTTGATGTCGGTCTCATCTGTCCATAGGATGTTGTTCCAGAACTGTGAAGGCTTTTTTACATGTCGTTTGGCAAACTCTAATCTGGCCTTCCTGTGTTTGAGGCTCACCAATGGTTTCCATCTTGTGGTGAACCCTCTGTATTCACTCTGGTGAAGTCTTCTCTTGATTGTTGCCTTTGACACACATACACCTACCTCCTGGAGAGTGTTCTTGATCTGGCCAACTGTTGTGAAGGGTGTTTTCTTCACCAGGGAAAGAATTCTTCGGTCATCCACCACAATTGTTTTCCGTGGTCTTCCGGGTCTTTTGGTGTTGCTGAGCTCACCGGTGCGTTCCTTCTTTTTAAGAATGTTCCAAACAGTTGTTTTGGCCACGCCTAATGTTTTTGATATCTCTCTGATGGGTTTGTTTTTTTTTCTGCCTAATGATGGCTTGCTTCACTGATAGTGACAGCTCTTTGGATCTCATCTTAAGAGTTGACAGCAACAGATTCCAAATGCAAATAGCACTCTTGAAATTAACTCTGGACCTTTTATCTGCTCATTGTAATTGGGATAATGAGGGAATAACACACACCTGGCCATGGAACAGCTGAGAAGCCTATTGTCACATTACTTTTGGTCCCTTAACAAGTGGGAGGCACATATGCAAACTGTTGTAATTCCTACACCGTTCACCTGATTTGGATGTAAATATCCTCAAATTAAAGCTGACAGTCTGCAGTTAAAGCACATCTTTGTTGTTTCATTTCAAATCCATTGTTGTGGTGTATAGAGCCAAAAATGTTAGAATTGTGTTGATGTCCCAATATTTATGGACCTGACTGTATGTAGGACCCAATAAAGGTATAATATTTGGGGCAGAATTGTCATTTTTTACAATCATGATACAACCCATCCATGAGAGGGGTAGTTTGAACCAGGATGTCATAAGATTAGTAAGGTGTGTTAACATAGGAGGGTAGTTAGCAGAATATAGAATATTGAGGTCTGCCATCAGCTTGGGTCCTTGTCATGGTGTGCCAGGCTTGCTCTTCTCCCTCACTGCAGCTTCCCCACCTCTCCCCCCTCTCATCCTGTGAGAGGTGGGAATCAGTGTCACATGCGCCCGGCTCACTCTCTTTCCACTCACCGCACACAGTCGTGAAGCAGGATGAAGGGAGGGGACCACTGTGACCCCCCCTCGCCAGGAAATCCCGGCGGGGGGCCGCTGGGAGGTCTCTGTGTGTCCCCGGCAGGTGCAGGGCTTCCCGCGCTCGGCACCCCGCCAGAGACAAAGGCCGCGCTCCCTGCGCGTGGCTGGAGTGAGGGGGGCATGCCTCGTTACCCAGGCAACGTGGCGCTGGGCCGGCCGTTGCAACGAGGAAAGGTTGTGCGCGGCTTTTAAAAACGCCAGCGTGAGACCAGGCTTGCTCTCTCTCTCCCTTCCTCCTAATGCCGTCCGGCCGCTCTCCCTTGGTCCGCCACCACTGCTGTCGTGGGAGGTCAGTGTGGGGACCGGGCCTCCGCAGGCATCCCCGCTGAGCGCTCTGCATGAGCCCCCCTGTTCTAAGGTCAGACCCCGCAGCCATGCTACCCCCGCTGCTGTTCCTGGCCGCTGCGAGGGCCCCTGCTGCTGATCGCTAAGCCCCTGGAGGAGCTGGCCGCTGTGAGGGCTCCTGCTGCTGATCGCTAGACTGACGATCACTGCTGTCCCTTGAGAAGCTGGCCACTGTGAGGGCCGCCGTCCATTGCTGAGGGTCCCTGGAAGCTGCCTGCTGTTGAGCGTCCGCAAGTCGCCTACCTCCCTGAGAGCTGCCTGCTGCTGAGCATCAGCAAGTCGCCTACCGTGAGTGTCCCTTGAAACCATGAACTGCCCTTGGTGTGTGAACAGACTACCCGTGTCCTGAACTGTCCCTGTTGTGCGCACAGACTACCCGTGTCCTGAACTGTCCCTGTTGTGCGCACCGACCTCCCACGTGTCCTGAACTGTCCCTGTTGTGTGCACAGACTGTGTCCTGAACTGTCCCTGTTGTGCGCACAGACTACCCGAATCCTGAACTGTCCCTGTTAGGTGCGCACAGACTACCCGTGTCCTGAACTGTCCCTGTTGCGTGCACAGACTACCCATGTCCTGAACTGTCCGTTGTGCGCACTGACCCCCTCCGTGTCCTGAACGGTCCCTGATGTGCGCACCGACCTTCCCCGTGTCCTGAACTGTCCCTGTTGTGTGCACCGATGACCCTAGAAAGCTGGGTGGGAGCTGTGCTAGGCCAGACTCCACAGCTAGTGTCCCGTTGAGTCCCCATGAGCCCACTTACTGTGGGTGTCCCTACGAGCCACATGTTGCGGAGTGCCATGCACTGTTCTGATTGTCTTTCAGAGTTCAATAAAGTTTTGTGTGTTCCCCATCTTCTTCATGTGTTCTGTCCTGACTACGCTTCCGTTACAGTCCTAAATCAGGAATATATTGACTGGACCAAGAGAAGGGTGGAGGACGTCGTAGTTGTGACACAGTTAAGGAGGGTAGAGAGATATTAAGAGCTGTAGACTTTTTGGGATTCACAACCAGGTCCGAAATCAATGCAAATTGGTCCAGGCATTGGAGAAGGTTGGGTGCTGAGATCAAAGGAGAAGACATGAAGAGAAGATTGTCATCAGAGAAAAAGCATAACTTATGATGATGACCGCCAAGTTCTAATCCTTTAATATTTGTGTTAGTTCTTATCAGCTGTGCTAAAGGTTCATTCGCTAGAAAAGGAGGGGGGGGAGGGGCAGCCTTGCCTCATTCCCCTTTGTATGGAAAAAAAGTCTGACTTGTAACCCACGTACCTCAAGTAAGCCCTTGGGGAGGTGTAAAGGGGTGATATCCATTGGAGTCAAAGGCTTTTTTTATGTCTAAGGAAAGGAAACAGCCGGGTATGCGGCGTATGCAAGCTGCATGTTCTAGCAAAATCACTCTGTGGTCTCGGCTTGGCAGAGGGCGGTTTAAAACCCATCTGATCCTTGTGTATCAAGGTGCCTATGATGGAGTTCAGCCATGCAGATAGGATTTTTCTAGGATTTTAACATCCAAGTTAAGAAGGGAGATTGGTGTGTAATGAAGCCATGTGGTGTGATCTGATTGGGGTTCAGGTAGCATAGAAATGACTGCTGTTAGGGAGTCTGAGCAGAAAGAATAACCTTTGAGTAAGGCATTAAATGCATTAACCAATAAAGGTGGAAGGAGGTTAGTAAATATTTGGAATATAGGGCTGTAAGCTGTCTGGGCCAGGCCACTTATTAGACTTTAGGGACTTGATGGAGTTCGGGACCTCAAGTTCTGTAATAGGTGTTTCCAGGGAAGAACATTGAGAAGCTGAGAGTGTTGGTAGAGATAGGCTTGAGAAAAGTTCAGTGGCCTGCGATTCATCATAGGAGCCGGTCTCAGAGTATAATTCTGCTAGATGTTTGTGGAAGACCTGTAATATTTTATTAGGATGGCTGGTGTGTGAAGTTTTTGTAATCTTTAAATGGACAAGTCTGTGTGTGTGGTCTGAGGTTCGCAGTCCCAGGGCTAGAAAAGTGTCAGGTTTGTTTGCGTTCATTTAATGTTCATGCCTGGATTGGCGTAGAACTTTTTCATCTGATTCTGTCAAGAAAACATCTATTTCTAGCCTGGTCTTGTCCAGGACAATCTATGAGAAGGTGAGGGGTCTGATTGGAAGGCTTTGTTGGCCTGATGAAATGAGGTTTCTAAGCGGTGATGGATTGCTCGCTGTCCTTTCTTGAGATGTGAGGCTTGACTGATACAGGCTCCTCTAATTACAGACTTATGGGCTTCCCAAAAGGTCAGGAGAGAGATGTCATCAGTTGTGTTATGTGTCAGGTATTCTTTGATGGCTAGTTCAATGTCCAGTCTGTGGGATGGGTGGGCCATTTAGACTCCATGTAGTGCTAGTTTGTTGGGGTACTAAGGAGGAGAGGGTCAAGAGGACAGCTTTGTGACCAGTCCAGTGGTAAGGTATGATGGTTCAGGATAGGAGGGCTGGGGACATACCTCTAGTCAGAAATATATGGTCAATGTGGGAGAAAGTTTTCTGTGGATATGAGTAGTATGTATAGTGTCTTCTAGCTGGGTTAGCTTCTTGTCATGTGTCTATGAGAGAGCATTGTTGGAGTTGTTGCTGGAAGGAGGATGTGGATGGATAAGAGGTTATGGGGGATTTGTCTAAAAAGGGATAAACTAGCTGATTGGAAATGCCACATAGTAAAAGTGTACCTAATTTATGGGAATCTATTACTTGTAGCAAATGGGAGTTAGGACTGCAATTGGGGCATAGTATGAAGCTACAGTGATCTCTAACTCAAGGAGGTGACCCACTAGAAAATATAACGGCCCTCTGGGTCCCAGATCCCTGCCTGGGGTGTAAAGGGAGTAGAGCAGTGGAAAGCTTTGAGTACACCTGTGTGTTTAGTTGCGGCAGAAGCCATATAAACCTGTGGGTAGGAAGAGCTGAGATATTTTGGCATATGGCTGGCAGTGAAATGAGTCTCCTGCAGGCACACCACATGTGCTTTGGCATGGGCAAAGGATTTGAAGGCCTTAACTTTTTTACTCCCCGAACATTCAGAGTAAGTATATTTATTGGAGCCATGATAAAGGACAGATGCAAAGCTGATTGTAGGTGTCGCATCATGGAGACATCATCACCCCTGGGACAGGAAAAAGAGAAAGAAAGAGGAGAGAAGTGGGGGAAGCAAGGTTAGTAAAGAGAGAGAAATGTCTGACAGAACAGGTCAGGAGGCCAAAAGGCCATGATGTGAAAACAGGTAGGTTGTCCATCTGTCTATGTCACTGGGATATAAATGGACGGGAAAAAAACAGTCCTGGGCAGGCCCAACTCAGGGCTACCAAGGAAAATGTGGGGGAGCAGTGAACATCTTCAGAAGCCACAGAGGCCAAAAAACAGGATATTAAACATCTGTTGTATAGAGGAGTCAGGCCAAGGATAGACTATTGGGATGAAGATGTCAGCCTGCAGATATAAGCAGTTGGTAAGTGTATGCATTGTTCAAAGAGGCTATGCTTGGCTGGGTATCATGGGCATTAAACAGCATTAGACCACAGCTGGATGAAAGGGTGATCCGTTTGTTATTTTGTTGTCCAGCTATTGGTAGAAGGTTTAGCTAACAGCATTGAGCTGTTAGTTGCAAAAATTGTAGAATTATACTAAATATATATTTTTTTGTTTACAAACATTTTTATTTTTTAAGAAATAGACTTCAAATGGCATTACAGCTTCAAATAGAATATACAAGAGAAACAAGGAACAACTGCAGTATTCATTTCAAAGGTGAAATTATGTAGAATAAAGGGAAAGAGAAAAGAAAAAAAAGAGAAAAGAAATTTAGTACATGAGCAATATAGGTAGAGAGGGAGGCAGAGTTATAAAATGACCAACAAAGTAACTCAATCAATCAAAGCATAAATGGTCCTTATTGATCTAGTAAATGCCTGTGAGTTCTCCAAAGTTCCCATTTTCTGTCAAATAAATGCATCTTATCCAATAGAGTATAATGAATTCTCTCCATGAGCATCACCGCATCAACTCTGCAGAACTGTGGTCAATGGTACTGTGAGGGATTTCCAATGTAGGGCAATAGCCCATAGGGTGGATATACAAATGCTATGGATTAGCCTCATAACCTCAGTCTGAACTCCCGAGATAGGAGCTCCCAGTAGGCAGGACTGCATAGACAGATGCACCGGAGCACCTGCCACTGCAGAGGCAACTTCAGAAATTTTGTGCCACACCAATGAGAGGCTTGGGCAGGCCCACAATATATGCACTAGAGTACCAGCAAGGCCACAGCCCCGGAAACAAAGGTGGGACGTCCCTGGATACATGGCGTGTAGTCTAGATGGGGTATGATACCATCTGGTTATTACTTTGAGGGCCGTCTCACGGACAGAAAGATCTAGAGCTCTTACACACATTATCCACCATGGAATCCCAATCCTCATCAGAAAAAGTGACATCACTATCAGCCTCCCATTTCTGTCTATAAAGAGGGGGTGAGGGAAAGAAAGTAACCAAAAATTGGCGATACAAATCTGAAATAAGACCCCTGCCCCTAGGAGAGTCACGGCTAATACGTTCAAAAAATGAAATCGGAGATGAAGGTGTAAGACCAAAATGTGAATTAAAAAAATGTCTAATCTGTCGATAATGATAATATTCACGAAGCGGAATATCAAAAAGTATGCGTAGCATCTCAAAAGTGATACAAGATCCTCCTCTCTGAAAGTCAGATGACCTAATAAAGGACCTATCATACCACCAACGGAATACCTGTGAAGATGAGAATGCTGTAATAAAATTTGAATCACCAAAAAATGATGAACCTGGTGAGACAGAGGAGACAAGATTCAATTTAAGTTTATAACGGGATGAAAACATCAATGATTGGGCAACAATGGAATTATAGAGCAATAGCGAGGGGGGGGGGGGGAATTTTGGACCATAATACACCTGGTAAATAGAATGGATGTATAGACTGAGATTCAAATCTGATCCATGGGACCTGGGAAGTAATAGTCGCCCATTGTGATAGCTGTGCGAAACGGGCTGACAGGTAGTAAAGCCAGAAATTAGGCCTCCCGCCCATTGTGACCGGTAGAGGACCGATGAAGTAAAACGAGGGCGTTTGTTACGCCAAATAAAATTATTATTAATCCGTTGAAAGTGATCTAAGAACGTTTTTGAGACAGGGATTGGGAGTGATCTACATAAAGTAATTTAGGGAAGACATTCATTGTTACTGCCGTGACTCTGCCCAAGAATGAGATAGGGGATCCATGCCAGATCTTCAATAGAGGTGAGAGGCGTGACACACATGGTGGCCAATTAGCAGCAAATAATTTTGAGTATCTGGGGGTGAGGTTTATACCTAGGTATGAAATCTGATCTGTGGCCCAACGAAATGGAAAAGAATTGCGGAGAGATGCACCCAGGGAATCAGGAACATTAATAGGCAGAACTACTGATTCTGTAAAATTTACAGTAAGACCTGATACTGTTACAAAGTCATTCAATAATGAGCAGAAGTCAGGCAATGACACCAACAGTTTAGTAAGGAAAAGCATAACATCATCTGCATACATACAAATTGTGAAATGTGAACCAATAATGGGGAACCAGAAATGTCTGAGTGTGATTATTGCAACTGCCAAGGGTTCCAAAACAAGCGCCAATAATAAGGGTGAAAGAGGACAACCCTGACGGGTACCTCCGCCTAGTGTACAAAATACAGAATTGCAGCCTGGAAGTCTTATTCTTGTTTTGGGGGGAGTCATACAAAGCATGTACACCAGACAGAAATTCATCACTAAAGCCCATCTTCTGCAGTAATGAAAACAAGTATGGCCAGAGGACACTATCAAAGGCCTTGTTAATGTCCCGGCTCAGCAACAAAACCTCTTTAGAATGCAAATTGGCGTCCTGAATAACATTTAATGTGAGACAGATATTGTCCGTGATAAGTCTGCCTGGGATAAATCCCGATTGGTCCGGTGAGACCAAAGAGGAGATAATAGGGGCCAACCTATCTGCCAGAATGCGGCTAAATATTTTCAGATCATTGTTCATCACTGAGATTGGTCTATAGTTTTGAGGTAAATGATGGTCTTTCAGGGGTTTAGGTAATACAGACAGGTTAGCCAAGAGTATCTCCTCAGGAAACCTACCGCCCTGCAAATCATCATTGAATAATGACATCAAAGAGGGAGCCAATGTAGGAGGAAAATGTTTATAATAACTGGCCGTGAACCCATCAGGGCTGGTGCTGTGGAAGTTTTTAGTGCACTAATCACACAGGATATTTCGTTCAAAGTGCATGGGGCATTGGGAGAGGATATCTGAGAGGGTGAGAGAGTGGGGAGGGGTATAGAATCAAGCCATGAGCCATTTGAGGAAGCAGAAGTTGGTTGCGGGGGAGCTAACAGGGTGGAATAAAATTTTTCAAAAATACTCAGGACTTCACGAGGAAGAGAGGAGATACTGCCGGATTTAGTACGTAACTTGTAGATATGTGGGGGTCGTATTGAATGGTTTAATTTCTGTGCGAACATAGTAGACGCTGAATTACTATTTGTAATAAAAAGGAGGCCTTCGACCAGCGTAGAGCTTTTTCAGTTTTCTGGGATAGTAAAGTATTCAGTTCTAGACGCTTTTGCGATATCATGGTTTGTTACGGAGAGATGGATTGCCATCATGAGCCCTATAATGTGATTCTAATTCTCGGGTAAGTTTCTGAATTTGTTTCCATCGCTCTTTATTTCTAGAAGAATCCATAGAAATAAGGTGACCTCGCAGGACCGCCTTATGGGCTACCCACAAGATGGCCGGGGAGATATCGGGAGTTGTGTTTGACTGAAAGTATTCTTGAATGGAAGTAACGAATTCATGGCGGGTGTTAGTATCCGTAAGCATAGAGTCGTTAAGTCTCCAGGAGTAGGGAGTAGGGGCTAGACCTATAAAAGTGATAGACAGCGCGATAATATTATGATCTGACCAGGGGCTTAAATGAATGCAAGCTTTCCTAGAGTTAGCCAGCAGAATGGGGGAGCAATAGATATAATCTAGTCTAGCATAAGAGTCATGTGGGTGGGAGTAAAATGAATAATCTCTAGCTCCTACATTATGTGCCCTCCAGGAGTCTACCAGTTGAAGTGTGTCTAATTTTTTGGTAAGGAATTTTGTGAAGGCCCGGGAGGATGGTGAGGATGAGCTTTGGTCTAAAAGGGGGATAGCCACCAAATAAAATCACCTCCCACCAATAAACAAGGGGATAGAAACCTATCAAGAATTTTGAAATAAACGGGAAAAAAAGGATGCTTGTGCAGAATTTGGTGCATACACATTAGCGATCGTGAGTTCACGACCCGAGGGGGTGCCTTTAATAATGATAAATCTGCTCTCAGGGTCACATGCCCGAGGGTTTTTTTACTACAAACACATGGGAATAACACCCCGTGCCCTGCTCGTCCCGGGGAACTGTGGTAAGTATCTGCTGATCTACCAGGTCCCCAATTAGGACACGCAGGGCCTGCACCCTTTCCCGATCCTTGGGAAGGTGGGTTACCAGATACCTGGCGGGGGGACTTAAGTTGAACTCCAACCTGTACCCCTTCTTGATCAAGTCCAGGATGTACAGTTTAGAGAAGATTGAAGCCTACTGAGGGAGAAAGGTCCCCAGTCTTCTTTCCATTGGGACGTTCAATTCATTGAGATGAGACTTGGTGGGCCTTGAGGAGGATTGAATAAGATTCCTCCTCTTCCCCGATTCCTGTGCCCTGTCCAATGTTTCTTAGGCTGAACTTCCTTAGCCTGCTGGGCCTGTGTTTTTCGCCAAAAAACCCTACTAGAGTAAAACCTTTTCCTACTCTCTGGGAATGTCCTCTTCTTATGGGCTGTACATTTCAGAGGCTCCTCTAGACCTGGACCAAAAAGATTATTGCCAATAAAGGGTAAGGCACAAAGGTGCAGTTTGAATGCTGAGTTCCCTGCCCAGGTTTTTAACCAAAATGCCCTTTAAGCTGAATTCACTAGGGCAGAGGTTCAAGCCGCTAGCTTAACTGATTTGGCCGAGGCATCCACAAGGAAACCAACTGCTTTAAACAGCAAAGGAAATTATTTCAGGATTTGCTGCCTGAAGGTTCCTGCCGAGAGATGCAACTAACTGGGTAAGCCAGCATTCCAGATTTCTGGTGACACAGGTAGCCGATAAAGGTGGCCTAAAGCTGATGGAAGTGGAATCCTAGGCCCTGTGGATTAATACTTCATCCCTCTTATCCATAGGGTCTTTCAGAGCCCCCATATCTTCAAATGCTAAGTCTGTCCTTTTAGAGACTTTAGATAAGGGGGTGTCTAATTTCTGAACCTTGTTCCATTGCTGGGACCAGTTATCCTCAAATGGAAACCTCCTTTTAAGGTTACTTGAGAAAAAGGGTTTCCTCTCAGGGCTTTCCCATTCCTGCCTAATGGTATCAACTAGGGAACTATGGACTGGAAAGACATTAGTCTTTCTAGCATACAAACCTTGATACATGAGGTCATGCTTAGATAGGCAAACATCCTCCTCCTCGATCTCTAAGGTTTTGTAGATAACTTTAAGGAGGTCGTCCACATCTTCCAGGGGCAATTTGTTCCTGAAACCTCTGGAGGAGCAAACTTCACCGTCCTCCTCTTATGAGCCTGAATCTACACGGGTCCTAGGATCCTCCTACGGGTCCTCCCCCCCTCTTAATGCATCTGCTACCTCCGAACCCGCAGATTGGGTCCAAGGATCCAGTGGCGGCTGCATTTTTTCAATAGGGATCTAAAGGAGTGAAATGTAGACAACATGTCATCCTTAATGGAGGTGAGCACTTTATGGCACGCTGTAAATGACTTATCCTTAATTAGGCTAGCCACACAATTGCAGCATAAAGGATTTTCCCAAGCTGAACCCAATTTAGCTGCACAAACTGCAAACTTCTTCTTCGTGGTCTGACTCTGCACCTTGTCCTGGACTTTAACCGACAATAAGCAAGAAAAAAAACACAATACAGAAAATAATCAGCACAGGGCCCCTCATGCAAAAAACGCTGTGCTGGGGGAGCAAGAAAAGGAAGTGTGCCCACCAGGGTCAGCAAGAGGGATCAGAGTCCCCAAGCTTACCTTAGAGGAGCCAGTGCTTGAAGGAGCAGGGTATGCCTGAGAAGTGCCAGCGCTTTCCATCCATCCCTCCTGGTGCAGAGCCACAGGCTCTGCTGGGTATGTACACCAGACTGGCTGCCTAACCAGATGTTAGTGTCGCTATGGAGACTGGGACCACGAGTCTTCAGCGCCCATCGATGACGTCACTGCAGCCAGAACTTCCAGTTCCTGGACAGCACCAAGAAGTTGCGGCTAAGAGCACGCCCGAGTTGGCAGTCAGGGCCCAACTGTGCATTGGATGCTGGAGCCCCACCCCCCGCACGGGAAGGAGAACGACAGGCATCAAAGGTCCTGGACCCCCCAGGACATCCCCGATGGTCATCATCCACTGAGGCATGGAAAGATATCAGGAGCGCAGCCCCACTCCCCCTGAAGGGATCACGTTGGGCAGGAGGAAGTAAGACAGACCAGGAGCCACCAGCAACCTCTAGGGCCAAGGACTTCAACAAAATCAGTTCCTTGATGACTGCACCCATCCTAGCAGAGGAAACACTAAAAACTCAAGAGGGAGTCCTGGTGGTCCATCATTTATAGTACTGTGCTTACGTGTTTCCTGTCCCAGAGGGAGGAGCTCTGTCTCAGGAAGGCTGTCCTGGAGGACGTTTGGAGAAATGAACATTAGAGTGTCTGAGAGACAAAAGCCAGAAATAGATCAGTGGCTGCATGCACACCTCATTGTTAGGGTGCAGGTAGAGAGGCAGAGATGAGGCAGGATTTATCATGAAATACAAATTAAAGTGTATTATTTTCAAAACAGCCAAGAATATTTCACAAGGTCTGAAAAGTATGTAAGTCATCGAGTTATTCCCCAATTTAAGAAGAAGAGCATAACTGCAGGTAGCAAATGTAAGAGAGGAGTTGCAGATGATACGATGGTGGGCAGTATGTACAGGAGAGGAGTGTGGGGGGTATGACAGTGATGGGTATGTACAGGAGAGGAGTGTGGGGGGTATGACAGTGATGGGTATGTACAGGAGAGGAGTACGGAGGTATGACAGTGATGGGTATGTACAGGAGAGGAGTACGGAGGTATGACAGTGATCGGTACGTATAGGAGAGGAGTGTGGAGGTATGACAGTGATGGGTATGTACAGGAGAGGAGTGTGGAGGTATGACAGTGATCGGTAAGTACAGGAGAGGAGTACAGAGGTATGACAGTGATGGGTATGTACAGGAGAGGAGTACGGAGGTATGACAGTGATTGGTATGTACAGGAGAGGAGTACGGAGGTATGACAGTGATCGGTATGTACAGGAGAGGAGTACGGAGGTATGACAGTGATCGGTATGTACAGGAGAGGAGTACGGAGGTATGACAGTGATCGGTATGTACAGGAGAGGAGTACGGAGGTATGACAGTGATCGGTATGTACAGGAGTACGGAGGTATGACAGTGATCGGTATGTACAGGAGAGGAGTACGGAGGTATGACAGTGATCGGTATGTACAGGAGTACAGAGGTATGACAGTGATGGGTATGTACAGGAGAGGAGTGTGGGAGGTATGACAGTGATGGGTATGTACAGGAGAGGAGTACGGAGGTATGACAGTGATGGGTACGTACAGGAGAGGAGTACGGAGGTATGACAGTGATGGGTACGTACAGGAGAGGAGTACGGAGGTATGACAGTGATGGGTACGTACAGGAGAGGAGTACGGAGGTATGACAGTGATGGGTACGTACAGGAGAGGAGTACGGAGGTATGACAGTGATGGGTACGTACAGGAGAGGAGTACGGAGGTATGACAGTGATGGGTACGTACAGGAGAGGAGTACGGAGGTATGACAGTGATGGGTACGTACAGGAGAGGAGTACGGAGGTATGACAGTGATGGGTACGTACAGGAGAGGAGTACGGAGGTATGACAGTGATCGGTACGTACAGGAGAGGAGTAAGGAGGTATGACAGTGATGGGTACGTACAGGAGAGGAGTACGGAGGTATGACATTGATCGGTACGTACAGGAGAGGAGTACGGAGGTATGACAGTGATGGGTATGTACAGGAGAGGAGTACGGAGGTATGACAGTGCTGGGTATGTACAGGAGAGGAGTACGGAGGTATGACAGTGATGGGTATGTACAGGAGAGGAGTACGGAGGTATGACAGTGATGGGTATGTACAGGAGAGGAGTACGGAGGTATGACAGTGATCGGTGTGTACAGGAGAGGAGTACGGAGGTATGACAGTGATGGGTATGTACAGGAGAGGAGTACGGAGGTATGACAGTGATGGGTATGTACAGGAGAGGAGTACGGAGGTATGACAGTGATGGGTATGTACAGGAGAGGAGTACGGAGGTATGACCGTTCCCAGGGAGGAGTATCTCAGGAAGGGTCTATACTCCACCATAACTCTGGTTCTCGGAGTGTCAGGTCCCAGCGGGTTCTCCTGGTGTCTCTCCTGTTATTCTGTCTCGGACACATCAGAGGAACATGGTGGGAGATCGGCCTGAATGTCCTTCCTAGGAGGGAATACCGGAGCCATTCTGAGGCCCATTTAATGGCCGGCAATGAGGAGGAAACCAACACTGAGAAGTAGATGCTGAGATATATACAACACGGGGCAGCACAGTGGCTGAGTGGTTAGCACTTCTGCCTGGCAGTACTCAGGATGTTGGTTCAAATCCCAACCATAGCAGCACCTGCCTGGAGTGTGCATGTTCTCCCTGTGCCTGCGTGGGTTTCCTCCGGGTACTCTGGTTTCCTCCCACACTACAAAGACATGCTGGGAGGTGAATTGTCTCCTATGTTGTCCCTAGTATGTAATGTGAGTTAGGGCCCTTAGACTGTACGCTCCTCGGGGGCGGGGACTGATGGGAATGTACAATATAGATGTAAACTGACGGCGCTATATAAGTACCTGGAATAAATAATAATAATACACCCAGATCATCGATGACGAGGAGGAAGGTTCGGTCACAGATGATTGGTCCGTCTATAGCAGGGACAGGAGCCGGGACCAGGAATAGGAGATCCACCTGACTTACCCGTGTGCTCTGACATGGAGAAGATCCCATGTTGGCCCTATGGTGGCCGTGTGTTCAGGATGGAGACCGACAATCACAGGACCCTCCAGAGTCTTCCAGAAGCCAATCTAAAATGGCTGACAGGAGGAAAGTGTTCCCGGGACAGGAAGTGAAACAGACAAAAAGTGACATTGACAGGAAGTGACACAGACAGGAAGTGACAGGCAGGAAGTGACTTCCTAAAGATTTATACAGAGGCTGCAGTATGGAGAGCAGACACTAGATGGTGCTGGTCCAACAAAAGCTGAATAGCATAAAACAACAGGGAAAATAACCTGAAAAGCAAAGATGATGGCGGCTCGTAAACTTCCTATTTAGCAGCTTGACGTCATTGTCCCACTCTACAGGTTACATCACATCACGTGACTTCCTCAGGAGTTGGCCATCGGACGTACAGCTGCCTATATATACCATTATAATCCTTAATAGACTAATCGGGCGCCATTATGTTGTAGCCTGTCTGTCCCTTATTTGGCAGCCATTTTCCCTTGGTCTAATATAGCGTTTTTACATTACAGTGGATTAGATCTCCCTCCTCCATTTTGTTGTAGCCTTCCTGTCCCTCCTCTGGCGGCCATTTTCCCTTAGTCTGATATGAATGCTGGCACATTTTGTCCCCTGATATTAGACATTAGCCGGGTGATTGTATACACACAGCGGGCAGATCTCAATCAATGTCACCCACTAGTCTATACTGTCACGGGGTTGGCCAGCCAATCATGTGGCTCCTATTCTGTCCTTCCAATGACCATTCCTAGTACATAGGACTCATCTTCCATACTACATTCATGATACAACAAAATGGAAACTGTTATAGAGTCATTGTACAAATCCTGTGACCCGACTTGTATCCGGGAATATTGCATGGCCTTCTACTTCCTGCTTCCTGTTCTATGCTGACCTGGATGCAGTTCTGTTGTACAACATGATTCCTCACACCAGCAGCTTGTGTTGTCTTCATTCCTGTACATGAAACATGGTGTCAGAAGTGACTGGAATCAGGACTGAGCCTCTTGTTTGGAGAGCAGCAGCTTTGGGAAACACAGGTTTGTGAACTACAGCCTGAGACTGAGGATTGTCTGAGATTTGATAGCTCAGAGGCTTCCTGACAATATGGCTGCCATGAATGGCATACCTCCCCCAGAGGGGATGACAATGAGTGGGGATTGGAGCAGCAATTGGGAATCTTTCAGAGCTGAATGTGAAGATTATTGTCTGGCTACAGGCTGGAATGAGAAATGTGCAGGAGTGCCGGCAGCAACTCTGAGAAGAGTCATGGGCAGTGAATGCAGGCATGTGTATAAACACAATGTGACCCTCACAGCAGATCAGCAACACAATGTTACAGCCATTGTAAATGTACTGGAAGATGATCTCATACCTGCTACAAATGTCATTTATGAAAGGGATGTGTTTGGATGCTGCAAACAAGAAGAGGGACAATCTTTGGATCACTTTGTTACACACTGGAGAGAAAAGGCAGCAACTTGTGAATATGGCACTCAGAGACCAATTGATAAGGGAAACAATTGTTGTTGGTATAGCTAGCGAGAGAGCACACGCAGGCGCCTCCTAAGAGAACATGACTTCACTCTACACACAGCCATTGAGACGTGCCGTACAGCAGAGCTCACTGACAGACGTCTGAAAGTTATGGAACAGGACAGACAGCAGACCGACAGCATAAACATTGCAATGCAGCATGGCAACAGGAACAAACTGCAGCAACGCCCCCTGATGAGCACAAATACTGCCAACCCTACAGCTTGCAAATACTGTGGGACTGTGCATGAAAGAATTAAAGAGCCGTGTCCAGCTTATGGGGAGTCCTGGAAGTCTTGTGGAAGAACAAACCATTTTACTAACGTTTGTTTGTCAAGTAAACGACGGCCATCAATAGGCAAATGACACAACGTGGAGAACACATCCGCATATGAGGAAGAGACACACACCACTGAAGTTATAGACAGCAGTGATGGGCCTACCTCCCCCTACACAGATCACCTACCTCCCCCCACACAGATCACCTACCTCCCCCCACACAGATCACCTACCTCCCCCCACACACACACCACTGAAGTTATATACAGCAGTGAATTGATCGGCGCTGTGCAATCCAGAGGAAAGAAATGGTTTGTCACTTTACATGTAAATAATAAGCCCCAATCCTGTCACCTCCATTCAGGAACAACGTGGGATGTAATGTGCTTAAGAGACAAAATGGTGTCAGCACCAGAAGCACGTCTACTGCCAAGTGACACCAGATTAAAGTTATACTCCAGTGCGATGATGAAATCTCTAGGGCTCTTCAAGACAGAATGTGCCATACGTGGACTAACACACAAGCTGGAGTGTGAAATTGTGGAAGCCTGCCAAAAGCCACTGTTGTCTGGCTCATCCTGTGAGCGTCTAGGGCTGAGACGTTTCTCCGTCCCTGCAGAGCGCAATGTGATGGACAATCTATCCAAGGGGCCCTTGACAAAACAACTGCTGATAAAGGAATTTAGTGATGTGTTTACTGGGCCAGTAAAATCTGTACCAGGGGAAGTTCATTTCCACCTTGATGTGAGTGTCCCTCCAGTCCAATGTGCACCACGCAATGTGCCGGTGGCATTAAAACAGGCAGTTAAGGCACAGCTTGACCAGTATGAGGCCAATGGACACTTGGCACCAGTGAATGACCCAACTGGCTGGATAAGTAATATGGTGATTGTAAGGAAGCCAAATAAGCTACGAATATGCATAGATCCCAAATTCTTAAATATGGCACTGAGACGATCTCACTACATCATGCCAACTCTCGAGGATGTTTTGTACAAGCTGCCTAAGGCACGTCTGTTCACGCTTGTTGATGCCCGGGATGCATTTTTACAGTGTAAGTTGGATGATGCAAGTAGTTACATGACAACCTTCTGGACTCCGTGGGGCAGGAAAAGATGGCGCAAACTGCCTTTTGGAGTATCAGTTGCACCAGAGGTGTATCAAGGTAAACAACATGAACTATTGGCTGGACTCGGTGGTATTGAACCAATAGCTGATGACATCCTTGTGGTTGGCTGTGGGGACACAGATGAGGAAGCAGAGTAAGATCATGATGGCAAACTGCTGGAACTGATGAATCATTGTAGGCAGGTAAAATTGAGACTTGGCATGAAAAAGCTGCAATTCAAGGTCAAAGAAGTCCGCTTTCATGGACACATTCTAACCTGGGAGGGTTTGAAGGCTGTCCCAGAAAAAATCAGAGCCATACTGTTTATGCCGCAGCCAGCAAATGTGAAATCCCTGCAGCGCTTCATTGGATTTGTTACCTACCTAGCAAAACTCCTACCACACCTCTCAGAGGTCTGCGAGCCATTGAGAAGGCTTCTGGACAAGGACGCTGTTTGGCATTGGCTTCCTAAGCATGATAATGCAGTGCAGGACATCAAACGCTTGTCCTGAAGTACTATGACGTTACAAAACCTGTAACTATTCAAAGTGATGCAAGCAAAACTGGACTTGGGTGTTGTCTATTGCAAGCTGGCCAGCCTATCGCTTTTGCTTCAAGGGCACTGACTCTACTGAACAAAACTACGCACAAATAGAAGAGGAATGTCTGAGTATAGTGTTTGCCTGCCAGCGCTTTCACCACTACCTCTATGGGCGCGACGAGATCACGGCAGAAACTCACCATAAACCTCTGATTTCTATTTTCCAGAAACCACTTTTGTGTGCAGCCAAACGTCTACAGAGCATGTTGTCACGTTACAAAACTATTGCCTAAATGTTGTCTATAAACCTGGTCCTGAAATGTACATTAGTGACACTCTTAGCAGAGCTACAGCAGCAGGTGGTACACCTGAGTATGCACAACACACAGTTTGCAATGTTCAGCGGGACCTGGAGGTCCTGTCACAGATTAATCATTCAGACTATTTAAACATCACGGACCAACGATTGCTTCAGATAAAACAGCACACTGAAACCAATGAGAGTTTGCAGGCTCTTAAATATGTTGTTCTGAACGGTTGGCCTGATTCCAAGTTGGAAGCCCCATTACTTGTGAGAGAATATTGGACTTTCAGAGATGAAATCGCCATTCAAGATGGTATACTGTACAAGGGGCCAAGGGTCATCATTCCTAAATCTTTAAGATGGGAGATGCTGACTCGTATTCATGCCAGTCACATTGGAGGAGAAGCATGCTATAGGCAAGCACGTGATACCCTATACTGGCCCAACATGCAGAAGGAGATTAGAGACTTTGTTAGCTGTTGCTCGGCATGCAATGAATATGCGCAGGCACAACAGAAAGGACCTATGATGTTGCATGTGCTGCCCACCCGGCCTTGGCAAATTGTAAGCATGGACTTACTGAATTATGCTGGGCAGGATTTTCTACTAATTGTTGATCACTATTCTGACTTTTGGTAGATTGAGCTACTTCCTGACCTGTCTGCTGATACTACCATCAAGCGTTGTAAAGCACAGTTTGCACGTTATGGCCAGCCGGATAGAGTCATCTCGGATAATGGACCTCAATTTGCATGTGAGCAATTCAGATGTTTCTCTACAGATTGGGGATTGGAGCATGTTACCTCATCCCCGAGGCACCCGCAAGCCAATGGCAAAGCGGAATCGGCTGTCAAGATAGTGAAGAATCTTTATAAGAATGCCAAGTTTGATGGTATTGATCCGTGGAAGGCCATTCTACATTGGAGGAACACCCCATCTGAAGGCATGGACAGTAGTCCTGCACAGCACTTGATCTAGAAGACTGAAGACTTCATTGCCTGTGGCCAACAAATGACTTGATCCTTGTGTGGTTACAGTTGTCCCGGCAAAACTGCAGCGGAGGAAACAGATTGCCAAACTGTCATACGATGTGTCTGCTAAAGACTTACCTGAACTAAGCATTGGAGAGCCAATCCGTATGAAGCCGCTTCCAGGTGACATGACCGGTCTCTGGAGACTGGGTTCCTGTGTTCAGAGGGTTGCTCCTCGATCATATCTTGTGGATGTAGAAGGCAGTCTTTACCACCGTAATCGAGTGGACCTGCGAAGGGCAGAACGATTCACCGCACAAGCCTATGAGCTTCCTGCACGTGATCCTCCTGAGGTGCTCAATGCCCTGAGTCCTACTGGACCATATACTTAAAGCAGAGAGAACTCCGCTGTCATATCGGGATACAATGAGGATGACATAATGCAGCCACATATCCCGACAAGTTCTCTGCCAAACACACCAGCCAGGAAAGAGGGTCGCTCCTTATCAACACCTTCTGGAGCTGAACGGGTTTCCCCAGGAAAATCCCTGTGGCCTTGCGTAGTGGTCGAGTTTCCAGACCACCAGATGGACTCAATCTGTAGTGTATCTACCAGTCACACAGCATGCCATGTTCAAGACTGTTCAGGGTCTGTTTTAGTTTCATTGTTTACAAGGTTTGAATGGAATGTAAAAAAGGGAGACGTTATAGAGTCATTGTACAAATCCTGTGACCCGACTTGTATCCGGGAATATTGCATGGCCTTCTACTTCCTGCTTCCTGTTCTATGCTGACCTGGATGCAGTTCTGTTGTACAACATGATTCCTCACACCAGCAGCTTGTGTTGTCTTCATTCCTGTACATGAAACAGGTACTGTCCGTGTATTAGGGGGACCAATGACACCTTGGCTAGTATTGTAGATGAATCTGGGGGCGTCGGGGGCAATCTTCTTATGTTTATGGCCCTTTAGGGCAGATGTGATTTCTATGTATTTTATGGGAGATTTTCTCTGTATATTGGGAGTTTCCATCTTGTTGTATCATGAATGTAGTATGGAAGATGAGTCCTATGTACTAGGAATGGTCATTGGAAGGACAGAATAGGAGCCACATGATTGGCTGGCCAACCCCATGACAGTATAGACTAGTGGGTGACATTGATTGAGATCTGCCCGCTGTGTGTATACAATCACACGGCTAATGTCTAATATCAGGGGACAAAATGTGCCAGCATTCATATCAGACTAAGGGAAAATGGCTGCCGGAGGAGGGACAGGCGGGCTACAACAAAATGGAGGGAGATCTAATCCACTGTAATGTGATAACTGTGCATACATTGACAATAGAAGTTTACGAGCCGCCATCGTCTTTTGTTTTTCAGTTTTTTCCCCTGTTTTATGCTATTCAGCTATTTTTGGACCAGCACCATCTAGTGTCTGCTCTCCATGCTGCAGCCTCTGTATAAATCTGTCTGGAGTCACTTCCTGGCTGTGTCACTTCCTGTCCCGGGAACACTTTCCTCCTTTCAGCCATTTTAGATCGGCTTCCAGACGATCCAGTGATTGTTGGTCTCCATCCTGAACACACGGCCACCATAAGGCCAGCATGGGATCTTCTCCATGTCAGAGCACACGGGTAAGTCAGGTGGATCTCCTATTCCTGGTCCCGGCTCCTGTCCCTGCTATAGACAGATCAATATGCTGGTGTCTCTTGTTACTAAATGTAGATTGCCCCGCCCTGTGTCATTATACAACGAGGGGGGGATTGTCCCGAGTGTATATTTGTTCAAATCAACTAGTCTACCTCCTGGTTTACTTCAGGACTGTTGTCGTCTAGTCTTGTATGGTCGGCTGTGGTGTCTGTGGTCGGTGTTCGGAGGGGGAAGCAGGAGTCTAACGGAAGTACTCAAGCGCAGTCTGGGTCGGTTCTGTTACATTGGTGGCAAGGTTGTGCTGCCTGGCTGTGAACACGTCCAAACCACTACCGGGATTCAAGATCAGGAAAGTAGATGTCGGTCACCCCAGTGGAGATGTGGACCTGGCATCAGAGTTCCCGGGGCTGCTGCGGATCGTTCTTGCAGAATATCCCAGGACTGTGTCTGTGGATGAGTACCTGGAGCTCAGGCAGCGGATTCAGGTGGTGCTTTAGAGTGGAGCTCTCCAGGTTGCTGGTATGGACAAGGGCAAATGCTATCCAAGCACAGGGGAATGGGCCAGGGACCATCGGAAGTTACGGATGCCATTCCTGGGAGAGCGACCCCAGGAGCAATGGGTGACTGAATTGGACAGGATGGTCCAGCAGGAGATAGAGCTGGACAACCGATATCGGTCTCTGTAATGGCATGAAAAGCAGAAATATTTAGGAGTGACAACAGAATGCTGTCCAGAGGGATAGGACTTTGGTGGTCCTGGATTGCTGTGGGAGAGCCTTACAAATCATTTTGTGTTTGGCAATGAAGGAGAACCTACCCTTGAGGACCTGCGAGAATACAGAGAGGCTATGTTCGGTCTCACAGGAGTCTCAGAGCTTGAACCAGATCTGGAATACCTACTGATGAAAGAACAGGATCTGGAAAGGGCATACAGGCAACTGCTAAAACATGTTCAGCAGCATGCCCAAGAATCGGCAGTGGAAATTCCAGAGATTGCTGTCCCCAAATCTGAAGTGCTGACTAAAGGGCAGAGATCTGCTAGCCTCTGCCCAGCACTGGTAACATCTTCTGGGTTCCACGGACAGGAGATGGCAAATGCCTATTCCCAGATACCAGTTCCAGAGACTGGGGATTTGATTGTCTTTTCTGCGGAGGAGGAACCAGCCATCGCGCCTCCAGCAGAAGAGCTGTCATCAGGACATGGCGTGGTTGACCTCTGCCCACAACAATCAGCACCGCAGGAGCTATAGGAAGAGGATGCAATCGGCACCTCACAACTGCATGAGCTGATGTCTGTGGATGGGACTTTGGTCTCCACTGACACAACCCCAGAAAAGGGTCTGGCATTGGGACAGGAGGATGTCAGCCTTACTTTGCGAACACTGGGGGATGTCCATCAAGTCAGAGTGGATGAGAATACAGTCACCACCTGGATACCCCAGGGATGCTGGGCAGTCGGCCCAGATCCCCCACAGCATGATGGAGTCGGCCCAGCCACCCTGTCTTCTCTCCAGTGGCTGAGAGGACTTCAGGGAGAAGGACCAGTCCGTACTTCTCCCCAGTGGCGGGTATGTTCTACGAGAGAGGCAGAGGTTGGCTGGGTAAGTATTGCTATGTTTGGGACAATTTGTTTGGGGTACTGTGTGGGTGCTGGCATTGGGGGACTGGAAGTACAGACTAACTTCAGAGTCAACCTGTTTGGGGTCCCCTGCCAAAAAGGGAGATATGTGATGGGAGTCACTTTGGGTGGGGGGCCCATGGAACCCAGCTTACTTTGGAGAGGTGGGGAGACCCCTGTCTAAGCTCTCCATATCCCTCTTATGTGTAAGTCATCCTGTGCCTGTTAGAGGTGCAGGGTGAGATGTCCTGATATTGTGTAGACATGTCTAGGTGGGGTGGGAGGTTGTTCATTGTTTAATGCCATGTGGTTGCATCTCATTGTTCTATTGTTTGTCTGGCTTGGGAGCAAACTATTATGGGATCTATGTGTTTGTGTGTATTGGTTGGTGGGGGGGGGGTCTTCAGCGGCCCTCCCTCCTGATGGGACGGTCTGCTGGTGTGAAGTTTGAATACCTTTTGTGTCTCCTGTTAACAAATGTAGATTCAATACTGTATATATAATCCTCCTGCGCTCAATGGAGTCCCTCAAATACTAAGCGGCTAGCACTCAAACTGGTACCCAACAGTCAAAAGATCAATATCATGTGATAGGTTAGTGCAGCGCTACAAACATAACAGCATAATAAAAAACATATAATAATAGACACAATATGAATGGCACACATCTCATAGTGCAATAAGGTGACCATGTGATGATAAAACAGAATAGATGTGAACATATGTGGCCCAAGCCCCACTCAGTAATGTGAGAAGTGAGTACTATATAGGTATGATAAGTGAGTACACAAAGTACATCACACGATATGATGGCGCTCAGCTGAAGACAGAACACAATGTAGGTGAGAACACAGTAAGCTTCAAGTGGAGTCACATCGCTGTATAAACGTTCATTAGGCTATAAGGTGGTGCTCAAGCTCAAAGCAGTAGAAAATGCAATAAAGGTGATCACACGATAAACGTCAAGTGATGGTGAGCGACTCTCCTCCTGTGGCTAAATTGCCCCCTCACCTCCACTCAGCAGCCCAAAGGGCCTGTACGGCTTTAAGATCACTCAGGATCTTGATCCAAAATTGCAGAAATCACCAGCAAGTCTCCCATGGACATCTCATCCGGTAAGGTAAGTAATCAGGGTACACTGGCTCCTGGTCTCAGCAGGATAAACCTCTCAACCGGGTGATAAAAGCACAGGAAGAATCTCTCAGAGCATATAAAGCCATACAATAGGTGCTTTTATTAAAAAAGTCAAGTTGTAAACTCACATGCTGTATAAGAAGCCACCATTCCATAGGGATGTATGGGTGTACTGCATGGGTTTCCTATTCACATTCAAGGTAGGCTAAGATGGCGGCCGTACCGGAAGTACGTCACCGCGGACTGGATGCTGCGTCACCACGTATCTATGCGTTGCGTCACCGTCATGTGACTTCGTCAGGATCATGACGACCATCACTTGAAGTTTATCATGTGATCACCTTTATTGCATTTTCTTTGTGTACTCACTTATCATACCTATATAGTACTCACTTCTCACATTACTGAGTGGGGCTTGGGCCACATATGTTCACATCTATTCTGTTTTATCATCACATGGTCACCTTATTGCACTATGAGATGTGTGCCATTCATATTGTGTCTATTATTATATGTTTTTTATTATGCTGTTATGTTTGTAGCGCTACACTAACCTATCACACAATAAATGTAGATTGCCCCGCCCAGGGTCATTATGCAGGGAGGGGGGACTGTCCGCGGTGTGTATATATCTTGTATCTGTGTTCAAATCAACTAGTCTACCTCCTGGTTTACTTCAGGACTGGTGTCTAGTCTTGTATGGTTGGCTGTGGTGTCTGTGGTCGGTGTTCGGACGGGGAAGCGGTATTCTAACAGAAGTACTCAAGCACAGTCTGGGTCGGTTCCATTACAGCTGTGTATGGGGGAGGGGCAAGAAGCTAAGGAAGATATATATGGGGGATGGGTGAGAAGTTAGGGAGGGATGTGTATGGGGGAGGGGTGAGAAGCTCAGAAGGGGTGTATGGGGGAGGGGGTGAGAAGCTGGGAAGGGATATATATATATATATATGGGGGAGGGGTGAGAAGCTGGGAGGGATGTGTATGAGAGAGGTTTGAGAAGCTGGGGGGGATGTGTATAGGGGAGGGGTAAAAAGCTGGGGAGGGTTGTGTATGGGGGAGGGGTGAGAAGCTGAGGAGAGATGTGTATGGGGGAGGGGTGAGAAGCTGAGGAGGGATGTGTATGGGGGAGGGGTGAGAAGCTGAGGAGGGATGTGTATGGGGGAGGGGTGAGAAGCTGAGGAGGGTTGTGTATGGGGGAGGGGTGAGAAGCTGAGGAGGGATGTGTATGGGGGAGGGGTGAGAAGCTGAGGAGGGTTGTGTATGGGGGAGGGGTGAGAAGCTGAGGAGGGTTGTGTATGGGGGAGGGGTGAGAAGCTGAGGAGGGTTGTGTATGGGGGAGGGGTGAGAAGCTGGGGAGGGTTGTGTATGGGGGAGGGGTGAGAAGCTGGGGAGGGATGTGTATGGGGGAGGGGTGAGAATCTCCCTACATCTCCCCCTCATTGCTATCATCTCCCTACTATTGCTCTCATCACCTCCCCACAATGCCTCTTCCACTCCTCCTTCTCATTTTCCTCTCCTCCGTTCCCAAAATCCATTCACTATATCCCTCTGCTCCTCCCAAATATTTGTATATTGTGTCCTCACTGCTTCCCTCACCCCTCTACGGCACCCACCACCTCCTCCTATTACTCCACTCTCCCACTGACCCCAACACCTCCACTAGTAGTTTCTCACGCTCCTGCACATCCCGCTCCCATGCCACCTTTCTCACCCTTCTCCTCCTCCTAACCGCGGGAGACATCTCCCCCAATCCTGGCCCTCCACCACCTTCCTCACCCGCACAACACCCTCCCGCCTCCATGTCCTGCTCCAACCCCCACAACTTAGTATCTGTCCCCCTGCTCTCTAAAATCTCCCCCCCCCCGTTTTCATGTGCACTCCTGAATGCCCGATCGGTGTGCAACAAGCTCACCGCCATCCACAACCTCTTTGTTTCCCGCTCCCTCAACCTCCTAGCGATATAGTTTGGCGCCATTTTCTTGAAGTATGTATGGTTGCGGCCATCTTTTTGGGGCCAAACCTTTATAGCTATCATTACGGACAGCTGTATTGATCAAATTGAGACAATGTTGCTAATTGTGATGTTGTTTGTGTGAAAACATGTAACTGTTATATCCACTGTTTAACAACCCTGTATACGTCGGCTATATAGACTGCATGTAATTGGCAACAGGGAAGTCGGTCACATTTACTTTTAACAATAAGGGTTAATCCAAAATTTATTACAAAATGCATATACAAAAAATAGAAAAAATACGTACATATATATATAATTAGAGATGAGCGAATTATTCAAAAATTCGATTCGGCTGATTCGCCGAATTTGAGGAAGAAATTTGATTCGATGCAAATTTATTCGCTACGAATTTAACTTATAAAAAGGGTTTCTAGGCTTCAGAGAGCCTTTAAATTAGTGCAGAACACTGTACCTTTAATTTAAATGCCCTTGGAGATGAGGAAGGAGAAGGAGAAGGAGAAGGATGAGAAGAAGGAGAAGGAGAAGGATGAGAAGAAGGAGAAGGATTAGAAGAAGGAGAAGGATGAGAAGAAGGAGAAGGAGAAGGATGAGAAGAAGGAGAAGGATGAGAAGAAGGAGAAGGATGAGAAGAAGGAGAAGGATGAGAAGAAGGAGAAGGATGAGAAGAAGAAGAAGGATGAGGAGAAGGATGAGAAGAAGAAGAAGGATGAGAAGAAGAAGAAGGATGAGAAGAAGGAGAAGGATGAGAAGAAGAAGAAGGATGAGAAGAAGGAGAAGGATGAGAAGAAGGAGAAGGATGAGAAGAAGGAGAAGGATGAGAAGAAGAAGAAGGATGAGGAGAAGAAGAAGAAGGATGAGAAGAAGGAGAAGGATGAGAAGAAGGAGAAGGATGAGAAGAAGAAGAAGGATGAGAAGAAGAAGAAGGATGAGAAGAAGAAGGATGAGAAGAAGGAGAAGGATGAGAAGAAGGAGAAGGATGAGAAGAAGAAGAAGGATGAGAAGAAGAAGAAGGATGAGAAGAAGAAGAAGGATGAGAAGAAGGAGAAGGATGAGAAGAAGAAGAAGGATGAGAAGAAGAAGAAGAAGGATGAGACGAAGAAGAATTCCAAGCCGGCAAAAAGTGTATCTGCAGAGCTCCGCTATTTCTTAGCGGAGCTCTGCAGATACACTTAGCGGAGCTCTGCAGATACACTTTTTGCCGGCTTGGAATTCTTCTTATTTTCATCCTACTTCTTCTTCTTCTTCTTCATCCTCATCCTCAGAAGAAGAAGAAGAGGATGAGGATGATGAAGAAGAAGAAGAAGTAGGATGAAAATAAGAAGAATTCCAAGCCGGCAAAAAGTGTATCTGCAGAGCTCCTCTATTTCTGACAGTTCTATGTCAGAGAACTGTCAGAAATAGAGGAGCTCTGCAGATACACTTTTTGCCGACTTGGAATTCTTCTTATTTTCATCCTACTTCTCCTCCTCCTCCTCCTCCTCCCCCTCCCCCTCCCCCTCCCCCTCCTCCTCCTCCTTATCCTCCTCCTTCTCCTCCTCCTTCTCCTTCTCCTCCTCCTTCTCCTCCTCCTCCTTCTCCTCCTCCTTCTCCTCCTCCTTCTCCTCCTCCTTCTCCTCCTCCTTCTTCTCCTCCTTTCTTCTCCTCCTTCTTCTTCTCCTCCTCCTTCTCCTCCTTCTTCTCCTCCTTCTCCTTCTTCTTCTCCTTCTTCTCCTTCTTCTCATCCTTCTTCTCATCCTTCTTCTCATCCTTCTTCTCATCCTTCTCATCCTTCTTCTCATCCTTCTCATCCTTCTTCTCATCCTTCTTCTCATCCTTCTCCTTCTTCTCCTTCTTCTTCTTCTCCTTCTTCTCATCCTTCTCATCCTTCTCCTTCTTCTCCTCTTCTCATCCTTCTCCTTCTTCTCATCCTTCTCCAAGGGCATTTAAATTAAAGGTACAGTGTTCTGCACTAATATAAAGGCTCTCTGAAGCCTAGAAACCCTTTTTATAAGTTAAATTCGCAGCGAATAAATTTGCATCGAATCAAATTTCTTCCTCAAATTCGGCGAATCAGCCAAATCGAATTTTTGAATAATTCGCTCATCTCTAATCATAATGTTTCTGCTTCTTGCCATGAGGCTAGAACTGCAATGCATTTCTGGGAAAGGGGGAGGGGCTATCTATACAACATTAACTAAACCAAATAAACTTTAGTTCAAGTCCAATATAAATAATGAAGATTCTTTCCGGGAACATCTGCAAAACAAGAGGGAAGGGAAGAACAAAGGAAAACAATGCAAACATTCAGCATAATACTTGCAGATGTTGGTGTGGAAAGTCCAGGCTGAGACATGGAAATCCATATTCAGAGGAGAAGGCAGCAACATGCACCTTCCTTCTTACCTCCCTGTAATTCAGGTGGATGACTTGTCTTCCTCTTTGGTTCCTTTATAGGCCTGAAGTAAAGGTGTGCAGAACCTTCTTTCATGACTCTAACTTCTACCTTGCGTACCTTTCCATCGTTACTTGGCATAGTCTTTGTAATAAGACCCATGGGCCAATGGTTACCATGGGAATCTGTCTCCTTCAAAAGAACCAGAATCTACGTCTCCCACTTGTAGATTGGGTTTGCTAGTTTGCCATTTATTACGACTTTGAAGGGTAGAAAGGTACTCCATCTTCCAGCGATTCCAGAACACATTAGCAAGATGTTGAACCCGTCGCCATTGATGCTTGTAAATGTTGGGGTAATCAAGTTCCTCTGTGGGAATAGTGGCTACCCCAGTTTTTTGGGTAAGAAGAGTGGCTGAATTGAGCAACACTGGGAACTCGGGATCTGAGGACACAGGGACCAATGGCCTTGCATTGATTATAGCGCACACTTCTGCAAGAAGAGTGACTAAGATTTCATGAGTAAATTGAGATATTTTCTGGTCCAGTAGCATAGAGTCCAGGATCTTTCTTGCAACTCCAATCATGCGTTCCCAAGAGCCTCCCATGTGAGGAATGAGGTGGGTTGAGTTCCCATTTACACTTATTGCCACTCAAGAAGATCTCTATCTTTTCTGCTGCTGTAAAATGAGTCCCACAGTCAGATCTCAGGGACTTTACAGGTCCTCGTACAGAAACAAATCTTCTGAAATCATTAATGATACAAGAAGAGTCCATTGATTCTATCACATCAATGTGCACTGCACCAATGCTCAAGCAAGTGAACAGCACAGCCCATCGCTTATTGTTAGCAACTCCGCCACGAGTTCTGCGTGTAACAGTCCAGGGGCCACATATGTCCATGCCAACATTAGTAAATGGTGGTTCAGTGCTTAATCGGACAGCTGGAAACTCTACCATTTGTTGTTGTAGGTGCTTCCTGTGACGGGAGTGACTTTGGGTGGGGGCCCATGGAACACAGCTCATGTTTGAGGGGTGGGGAGACCCCTGTCTCAGCTCCCCATATCCCTCTTATGTATAAGTCACCCTGTGCCTGTTAGGGGTACAGAGTGGAATGTCCTAGTATTGTGTAGACATGTATAGGTGGGGTGTGGGGGTTGTTCATTGTTTACTGCCACGTGGTGTATCCCATTGTTCTATTGTGTGTCTGGCTTGGGAGCAAACTATTATGGGATGTATGTGTTTGTGTATTGGCTTGGTGGGGGGTGTCTGTTGATGTGTCTCTGGTTTCTAGATGTGGTTTGCCCCGCCCTGTGTCCATATGCAGGGAGGTGGGTTGTTCCCTTGAATGTTTATATCTTGTGTCTGTGTTAAAATAAAGCAGTCTATTTCCTGGTTTTACTTCGAGTGGTATCTAGGGGCGGGGTTGTGGACAGCTTTGTATGCTGTGGTTAGTATTTAGAATTTTATAGGTTGGGTTAGTGGAAGCCAGTGGAGGGATTGGCACAGAGGGGTAGAGGCCAGTGGAGGGATTGGCAGAGAGCGGTGGAGGTCAGTGAAGGGACTGGCAGAGAGGGGTGGAGGACACTGATTGGAGGTCAGTGAAGGGATTGGCAGAGAGGGGTGGAGGGTGTATATGGGAAGGTAGATGATCTGTGGGGTCTGGGTTTATATGGAGGAGGTAGGTGCGTATGGGGAAGGTAGGTTATCTGTGGGATCTGGTTATGTTTTAGGGAGGTAGGTGATCTGTGGGATCTGGGTGTATGTTGTAGGTAGGTGATCTGGGTGTATGTTGTAGGTAGGTGATCTGTGTGTATGTATGGGAGAGGTAGGTGATATGTGGGATCTGGGTGTATGTTGTAGGTAGATGATCTGGGTATATGTTGTAGGTAGGTGATCTGGGTGTATGTTGTAGGTAGATGATCTGGGTGTATGTATGGGAGAGGTAGGTGATATGTGGCATCTGGGTATATATAGGGGAGGACGGTCATCTCTCGGATTTGGATGTATAAGGAGAGGTAGGTGATATATGGGATTTGTGTATGTATGGGGTAGGTAGGTGATCTGTGGGATCTGGGTATATATGGGGGAGGTAGGTGATCTGGGTATATATGGGGGATGTAGGTGATCTGTGTGATCTGTCTGTATATGGGGTAGGTTAGTGATCTGTGGGATCTGGGTGTATATGGGGGAGGTAGGTGGTCTCTGGGATCTGGGTGTATATGAGGGAGTTAGGTGATCTGGATGTATATGGGGGAGGTAGCTGATCTGAGGGATCTGGGTGCATATGGGGGAAGTAGGGGATCTGAGTGCACATAGGGGATGTAGATGATCTATGGGAACTAGGAGTGTATGGGGGAGGTAAGTGATCAGCGGGATCTTTGTGTATATGGGGGAGGTAGGTGATCTGTGGCATCTTCGTGTATATGGGGCAGGAAGGTGATCTGTGGGATATGTGAGTGCAGGGGAGGTAGGTGATCTGTGGGATCTGGGTGTATATGGGGAAGGTAGGTGATCTTTGGGATATGGGGGAGGTAGGTGATCTGTGGGATCAGGGTATACAGGTGAAACTCGAAAAATGAGAATATGGTGCATTCATTCATTCATTTCAGTGCAGCAACTGAAAAGGTGAAACTAATATATGAGACTCATTCCATGCAAAGCAAGATAGTTCCAGCCGTGATTTGTCATCTTTGTGATGATTATGGCTTACAGCTCATGAAAACCCCAAATCCACAATCTCAGAAAATGAGAATATTCCATGCAATCAATAAAACACGGATTGTACATAGAACAATATCGCACCTCTGAAAAGTAGAAGCTGCATATGTACTCAGTACTTGGTTTGGGCCCCTTTTGCAGCAATTACTGCCTCAATGCGGCGTGGCATGGAAGCTATCAGCCTGTGGCACTGCTGAGGTGTTATGGAAGACCAGGATGCTTCAATAGCGGCCTTCAGCTCTTCTGCATTGTTCGGTCTCATGTCTCTCATCTTTCTCTTGGCAATGCTCCATAGATTCTCTAATGGGTTCAGGTCAGGCGAGTTTGCTGGCCAATAAAGCACAGTAATCCCATGGTCATTGAACCAGGTTTTGGTGCTTTTGGCAGTGTGGGAGGTGCCAAGTCCTACTGGAAAATGAAGTCAGCATCCCCATAAAGCTCGTCTGTGGAAGGAAGCATGAAGTGCTCCAAAATCTCTTGGTAGATGGCTGTGGTGACCCTGGACTTAATGAGGCACAGTGGGCCAACACCAGCAGATGACATGGCTCCCCAAAACAACACAGACTGTGGAAACTTCACACTGGACTTCAAGCATCTTGCAGTGTGTGCCTCTCCATTCTTCCTCCATACTCGGGGTCCTTGGGCCTCTCCATTCTTCCTCCATACTCGGGGTCCTTGGGCCTCTCCATTCTTCCTCCATACTCGGAGTCCTTGTGCCTCTCCATTCTTCCTCCATACTCAGGGTCCTTGTGCCTCTCCATTCTTCCTCCATACTCGGGGTCCTTGTGCCTCTCCATTCTTCCTCCATACTCGGGCTTAATTAGCTGATTAGAGTGGGACACTTTGAGCCGAGAATATTCCACCTTTTTGCAAAATTCTCATTTTCTGAGATTGTGGATTTGGGGTTTTCATGAGCTGTAAGCCATAATCATCACAATGATGACAAATCACGGCTTGAACTATCTTGCTTTGCATGTAATGAGTCTATCTCATATATTCGTTTCACCTTTTCAGTTGCTGCACTGAAATAAATGAAATTTTGCACCATATTCTAATTTTTCGAGTTTCAACTGTATACTCCACAATTCTCCCATGTGGACACCTCGTAAGTGGTTCTCCAGTATAGACTCCCAGTTTGGAGAACTCATTTAGAAGAAGCCGTCAGCTAGAATCAAACTCCCTACTCTACAATATGGTGAAGACCAAGGAGGCCTAGCAATACCAAATGTTAGACTTTATATTATAGCTGCCCAACTTCAACATCTTACCAGGTGGGACTTAGTAGACACATTAGATCCCATCCATCGGTTGCTACTTCCATCAGATACAGATTTCACATCACTCTCACACTTGTTAATGGACTTCAGATGACACCAGTGGGAAAGGCATGATCTCTCATCTATTTATTCCAGTCTTTTGATTCTAAGAGAGAGTGGTGGGAGGTGATTGTGACCTCCATACCTCTCATCTCTCTGTCCTCTTCACAGAAACTCAGTCATTTCTTTTGCAGAGATCATTCAGGACTCCAGCTCAATTGTTCAGCTAGGACAGGAGGGATTTCCCCTTAATACCCCAATTGTTGTGGTGATGTCGAGGATTTGATACATGTTTTGGAGATGTCCAAAATTATTCAAAAAGTGGAACAATATGACCAGTATTATAATGTTGGTGTTCAATATTCCTCGGGTGTGCCTCTTGGTCTCTTTACTTTATGGAGAAAGACAGTACAGTAACAATACAGTTCAGTACAAGAGGGATTAGAGGGCCCTGCTCCTTGGAGCTTACAATCTAGAGGAGAGGGGATAGTGGTACAAGAGGTAATTAGCTGTGGGGGATGGAGTGGTTGGGGGAGTAGGGGATTCCAGTAGTTAGCTGGGGTCGGGGTAGGCTTCCCTGAAGAGATGAGTTTTCAGAGTGCGCCTAAAAGTGAGCAGAGGAGGCTCATAGCCTGATAGCTTGGGGTAGGGAGTTCCAGAGGATGGGTGAAGCCCGTGAGAAATCCTGTAGATGAGCATGGGAGGAGGAGACAAGGGAGCTAGAGAGTAGGAGGTCTTGCGAGGAGTGGAGAGTATGGTTTGGGTGGTATATAGAGACAAGGTCAGTGATGTAGTTGAGGGCAGTGTTATGAATGGCTTTATACTTCAGTGTTAGTGTTTTCAATTTTATCCGCTGGGAAATTGGAAGCCAGTGAAGGGATTGGCAGAGAGGGGTGGAGGACACTGTGTGGAGGCCAGTGGAGGGATTGGCAGAGAGGGGTGGCTGATACAGAACGGTTAGTAAGGTGAATGAGTCTGGCAGCAGCATTCATGATGAACTGGAGTGGGGATAGTCTGCGATGAGGTCGGCCAGTGAGGAGGGAGTTACAATAGTCAAGGTGTGATATAATAAGGGAGTGAATGAGTTGCTTAGTGGTTTATGAGGTTAGGAACGAGTGTATCTTGGAGATGTTGCGGAGGTGGAGTGTACATGAGTTTGTCAGTGATTGGACCTGGGGCTGAAAGGACAGATTGGAGTCTAGGATGACACCTAGTACCCTGGCATGAGGGGTGGGACTGATCATCACTAAGCTCTTCTCTGAAGCTCACCTTACCACCTGCCCCCTGGATCCTGTCCCCTCACAACTACTACGATCACCCTCCTCCTCCATCCTACGCTCCCTCACCCACATCTTTAATCTTTCCCTCTCTACTGGCACATTGCCCTCCCCTCTGAAGAATGCGCACATCACTCCCATACTTTAAAAACCCTCCCTGGATCCCTCTGACCTAAACAACCTAAGACCCATCTTCCTGCTGCCATTTACATCCCAACTCCTTGAACGCTTAGTCTATAATCACCGGAGTTCCCACCTCACCGACAACAACCTCCTTGATCCCCTACAATCTGGCTTCCGTCCCCTACACTCCACTGAAACCGCCCTACTCAAACTCACCAATGACCTGCTAGCCTCCAAAGCCAATGGCCACTACTACTCCTTAACCTCTCTGCAGCTTTCGATACGGTCAACCACCCCCTCCTCCTCAAAAAACTATACTCTTTTGGCCTCAGAGACTCCGCTCTCTCCTGGCTCTCTTCCTATCTATCACAACGCTCCCTCAGTGTTACCTATAATGCTGCCACCTTCCCCTCTCTTTTGGGGGTCCCCCAAGGTTCTGTCCTTGGGCCCCTTCTCTTCTCAATCTACACCTCCTCCCTTGGGTAACTAATACATTCCCACGGCTTCAACTACCATCTCTATGACGATGACACTCAAATATATCTCTCTACTCCCCGTCTCACCCCTTCAGTCTCCGCCCAAATCACTAGCCTTCTGAACGACATATCAGACTGGACATATTAGACTCCAATTCCTCAAATTAAACCTTGCCAAAACCGAGCTCCTAGTTTTCCCCCCAGCCCGTGCCCCCCCTGACCTCTTCATCACGACCAACAACGTCACCATCAGTCCCACCCCGCAAGCCAGAGTATTAGGTGTCATTCTAGACTCCAATCTGTCTTTCCAGCCCCAGGTCCAATCGCTGACAAATTCATACAGACTCCACCTCTGTAACATCTCCAAAATACGCTCGTTCCTAACTCCAGAAACTACAAAGCAACTCATTCACTCCCTTATTATATCACAACTTGACTACTGTAACTCCCTCCTCACCGGCCTACCCCAACACAGGCTATCCCCACTTCAGTCTATCCTGAATTCTGCAGCCAGACTCATCCACTCTGTACTGTCTCCCATTATAATGTACAGCGCTGAGCAAACTGTTGGAGCTATATAAATACTGTATAATAATAATAAAAGTGTTGTTGATCTTGATGGAGAAGTCGGGCTGGGGGGAATACTAGAAGCTCAGTTTTGGAAAGGTTGAGTTTGAGGAAGTTGAATGACATCCAGTCCGATATGTCACTTAGTAGGCTAGTGATGCGATTGGAGACTGAGGGGGTGAGGTGGGGGGTAGAGAGATAGATTTGTGTGTCATCAGCATAGAGATGGTAGTTGAAGCAGTGGGAGTTTATCAATTGGCCAAGGGAGGAGGTGTAGATGGAGAAGAGGAGGGGTCTGAGGACAGTACCTTGAGGAACCCCGACAGAGAGAGGGAGTGAGGGGGAGGTGGTAGTGTTATAGGTAACACTGAAGGAGCGCTGTGATAGATAGGAGGAGAGCCAGGAGAGAGCAGATTCTCTGAGACCAACTACATTGGAGACCCATACTTGGGGTATGATCCTGGAGACACGGACCTCATTGATCGGTGTCAACTATCTATGTATGTACTGGGGGGAGTTACTTGCTGTGTACAGCTGAATTGTTCTAGGCTGTTTCTTCTTTTCTCTGTTCATTTGTTTATAAAAGGTAAAAGTGACACCATAGACAAAGCAAGTTATTGTTCTGTATGATCTGTAACAGTGCCACAACCGCCTATACATGAGAATGTATGACTCCATTGTCTGGGCTGAATGTTGAGAATACTGTGCGCACTTAGAAACTTTCTTAATAAACTCTATTTGATTAAAAAAAATACTGTAGATAATGCTGTACATATTCTTTCTATTCATAAGATATGTTTAGTAATGAACATTAAAAATAGAAAGCAACTTTATGTAGCCCTTTATATAGAATTATTTTTTCTTTCTCTACAGGTAGATTGATGAACCAGGTTTTAGGACATTTTGGTCTTCATGAATACAGCTGAGTCACATGGAAAACAAGACATATGGGTGTCTTAATTGACTGAAAGTCTTTACTGCAGTTCACTGGAGGATTCACACGGGATACAAGTCATATCTGTGTTCTAAAAGTCATGGTTTGGATCCTCTTCCACATTGATCCAGCAGGAGAAAAGTAATTTCAGTGTTCTGGAAGTGACAATGGCTTTACAATAACGTCCAACCCCAGTATACATAAGAGGAGTCATTTCAAACTACTTGTTTGGAGATTTTACAATGGAGAGAAAATTTATCATACACCAGAAGGCTTGCAAGGAAGAGAAGCCATATCATTGTTCTGAATGTGGCAAAACTTTTATAAGCGAGAGAGACCTTATAGTACACCAAAGATTTCACACCGAAGCAAAGTCATATCAGTGTTCTGAATGTGATAAAGCTTTTACACAGAAGTCACATCTTATCAGACACAAGATTGTTCACACTGGAGAGAAGCCATATCAGTGTTCTGAATGTGATAAAGCTTTTACACAGAAGTCACATCTTATCAGACACAAGATTGTTCACACTGGAGAGAAGTCATATCAGTGTTCTGAATGTGATAAAGCTTTTACTCTGAAGTCAAATCTTATCACACACCAGAGGATTCACACTGGAGAGAAGTCATATCAGTGTTCTGAATGTGTTAAAGCTTTTACTCAGAAGTCACATCTTCTTGAACACCAGAGGATTCACACTGGAGAAAAGCCATATCAGTGTTCTGAATGTGATAAAGCTTTTACTCAGAAGTCAGACCTTATCACACACCAGAGGATTCACACTGGAGAGAAGTCCTATCAGTGTTCTGAATGTGATAAAGCTTTTACTCAGAAGTCAGATCTTATCAGACACCAGAGGATTCACACTGGAGAGAAGTCATATCAGTGTTCTGAATGTGATAAAGCTTTTACTCAGAAGTCACATCTTCTTGAACACCAGAGGATTCACACTGGAGAAAAGCCATATCAGTGTTCTGAATGTGATAAAGCTTTTACTCAGAAGTCAGACCTTATCACACACCAGAGGATTCACACTGGAGAGAAGTCATATCAGTGTTCTGAATGTGATAAAGCTTTTACTCAGAAGTCAGATCTTATCAGACACCAGAGGATTCACACTGGAGAGAAGCCATATCAGTGTTCTGAATGTGTTAAAGCTTTTACAGAGAAGTCATGTCTTCTCAAACACCAGATGATTCACACTGGAGAGAAGTCATATCAATGTTCTGAATGTTACAAAGCTTTTATACAGAAGTCACATCTTATCAGACACCAGATTGTTCACACTGGAGAGAAGCCATATCAGTGTTCTGAATGTGAGAAAACTTTTACTCTGAAGTCAAATCTTCTCACACACCAGAGGATTCACACTGGAGAGAAGTTATATCAGTGTTCTGAATGTGATAAAGCTTTTACTCAGAAGTCAAATCTTCTCGAACACCAGAGGATTCACACTGGAGAAAAGCCATATCAGTGTTCTGAATGTGATAAAGCTTTTACTCAGAAATCAAATTTTCTCAAACACCAGAGGATTCACACTGGAGAGAATCCATTTTAATGCTCTCAATGTGACAAAACTTTTACAGTTAATGCCGGTCTAATCTATCACCGGAGGATTCACAAATTTCTGCATTGATTAAATTCTGGAATAAAAAGGATATTAAAGAAGTTTCAGGTGTCACAAGTTAGTTTCACATCCCCAATGTCATCCCACAAGCTAGAGAAGAAGGGAAAAGATAAAATGCTACTTTAAAAGAAACAAACTAAAATCTGTGCAAACTGGAATGTAATGATCGGATGAACTGAGTTTAGTGCTTATGTCCATCAATACACAACTAGAAGGGATTTAAATATTTTACCTTTTGACAATTGTTTTAAGATAAGCATCAATAACTGAACAGCTTCCCTCATGATTCTCATCTTTATCTTTTTTTATGGAGCTTTGACTGAACATGCAATGTATTTTCATGATTCACCAACTGAGTTGTGTTTCCAAGCATTTTCTTCATTTCTGGATCCTGAGGTAATACATGACCAACACTGCCTCAGTACCAGAGACTAGGATGGGGTCTATTGTCATCTTACCAAGTCTCTGAAGCCTCAGTGGGAGAGTCCATTCCAGGTTCTTCTGACTATTGATACATCATCAGCCAGGCTTGAGGTCTCCAGCTAAGCCCAACTTGTCCTCTCCTCCCATTACCTGTTCCATCTCCTCTCCCATTATCAATGCCTTCTTTCCACATTTCATCTCTCATTAATATTATTATTATTGTTATTATACAGGATTTATATGGCACCAACAGTTTGCTCAGCGCTTTACAATATAACGAGAGACAATACAGCAACATTACAGTTCAATACAAGAGGGATAGGAGGGCCCTGCTCCTCGGAGCTTACAATCTAGGAGGGAGGAGCTAGTGGTACAAAAGGTAGTAACTGTGGGGGATGGACTGGTAGGAAGAGTAGAAGATTCCATTATCCTGAAGATATAGGTTTTCAGAGATTGCCTAAAAGTGAGCAGAATATGCAATAGTCTGATAAATTGGGGTAGAGAGTTCAGGAGGATGGGAGAAGCTCTGGAAACGAGCATGGGGGGAGGAGACAAGGGAGCAAGAGAGCAGGGGATCGTGCGAGAAACACAGAGGACGGTTTGGGTGATATTTGGAGACAAGATTGGTGATGTAATTTGGGGCAGAGTTATAAATGGCTTTATATGTTATTGTTAATGTTTTGAATTTTATTCATTGGGCAACGTGAAGCCAGTGAAGGGATTGGCAGAGAGGGGTGGAGGACACTGAGTGGAGGCCAGTGGAGGGATTGGCAGAGAGGGGTGTAGTCCAGTGGATGGATTGGCAGAGAGGGGTGGAGAACACTGAATGGAGGCCAGTGGAGGGATTGGTGGAGGACACTGAATGGAGGACAGTGGAGGGATTGACGGAGAGGGGTGGAGGGATTGGCAGATAGGGGTGTCTGATACAGAACGGTAAGTAAGGTGGATGATGGCAGCAGCATTCATGATAGACTGAAGAGGGGATAGCCTGCAATGAGGTCGGCCAATGAGGAGGGAGTTACAATAGTCAAGGTGAGATATAACAAGGGAGAGAATAAGTTGCTTAGTGGTTTCCGAGTTTAAGAACGGCCGTATCTTGGAGCTGTTGAGGAGGTGAAGTCTACAAGATTTGGACAGTGATTGTATTTGGGACTGAAAGGACAGATGGGAGTCTAGGATTACACCTAGCACCCTGGCATGAGGGGAGGGACTGATGATTGTGTTATTGATCTTGATGGAGAAGTCAGTGGAGGGGGCACAGGCTGGGGGGAATACTAAGAGCTCAGTTTTGGAAAGATTGAGTTTGAGGAAGTGGAGTGACATCCATGCCGATATGTTGCTTAGTAGGGTAGTAATGCGAGAGGAGACTGAAGGGGTGAGGAGGAAAAAGATAGATTTGTGTGTCATCAAGCTAGAGATGGTACTTAAAGCCATGGGTGTTTATCAAGTGACCAAGGGAGGAGGTGTAGATGGAGAAGAGTAGGGGTCCAAGGACAGAACCTTGAGGAACCCCTACAGAAAGAGGGAGTGGAGAGGAGGAGAAAGAGTTAAAGGTATTGCTGAAGGAGCACTGTGATAGGTAGGAGGAGAACCAGGAGAGAGCGGAGTCTTGGAGGCCAAGAGAGTGGAGTTTTTTGAGGAGGAGGGGATGGTCAACTGTATCAAAAGCCGCAGAGAGGTCATGTAGTAAGAGTAAGGAGCAGTGGCCATTGGTTGGGATGAGTACGGAGTAGTGGCCATTGGTTTAGCAGTTAATAGATCATTAGTGAGTTTTAGTAGGGCAGTTTCAGTGGAGTGTAGTGAGTGAAAGCCAGACTGTAAAGGGTCAAGAAGGTTGTTGTTGGTGAGTTAGGAGCTCAGGTGATTGTAGACTAAGCGTTCTAAGAGTTTAAAGGTAAACTAGAGCAGGGGGATGGGTCTTAAGTTGTTCAGGTTGGTGGGGTCCAGGGAGGGCTTTTTAAGTATGGGAGGGATGTGTGGATGCTTTAGAGGGCAGGGGAAGGCACCAGTAGAGATGGAAAGATTGAAGATTAAGGGAGCGTAGGATGGAAGAAGAGGTGACCATAGTAGTTGTGAGGGGACAGGATCCAGGGGGCAGGTGGTGAGACGGGCTTCTGAGAAATTTTGTTTGGCAGCATGGAGGGAGGAATTGTATGTTAAGAAAGCAGATTTATATCGGGTGAATGCTTGGTGAGATTTGGTTTTACGCCACATTCGATCCAGCACACGACTATGTCGTTTAAGATCTCTGGTGTTGTCAGTCTGCCAAGGTTGTAATGGGCGGGGCCTGATGATTCGTGTTGTTAGGGGAGCAAGTGAGTCTAATGTGGATGAAAGTGAACTGTTGTAGACAGCAGTGGCCAGGTCAGGGCAGGACAGGGGAGAGATTCTGTCATAGAGTTGGTCAGTTGCAGAGTGGAAAGGAGAAGGGTTCAAGTTGTGAAGGTTTCTGCAGGTGATTGGTGATTGGAGGGATAAGTGTTTGAAGATGAGGAGACTGTGAAGGTGATGCGATTGTGATCATAGAGAGGAAAGGGGGTGTTTGTGAGGTTGTAGGATATCATCTCATGGGTGACAACCTTTCAGGCAGGTCTGTGTCTGTGACACCAGCTAGAAAGAAGTCTCTGTTCAGTGAGAAAACAACATCCCAAGCTGATGCAGGCCTTCCAATACTGAGTTACTGCTGATTTAGGGGATGTATTCAGCAGTAAAACGTAAGCCCAGCTGGCCACTTGTGTTCCATGTGGTTCTGCCAAATGGGATTCCATCAGGTGAAGATCAGAAATCCTTGTTCCATGTTTTCTCTTTCCAGCTATTACTCCTCTCCATAGACTAATCACACAATACAACTGCCAGAGATCTGAACTTACAAAGTGCTGAGTGTGCGGTCATATTCCTACCACTTCTTCCGGGGGACTGACATTCCTCTGATTGGGGTTCACAATAATCACTCTGAGTGCACACATCTCTTTTTGGTGGAAAGTTTGTAAAGAAAACTTCTTCTCCCTGGAAATATTACAACGTTGGCACCAAAGTGTAACTATGGGCAAAATCAATAATGACATTAATAATGAAATCTGTCATTAGCAGAGCAGGTTTTGTTTTTCCGAGTCTCCTATTGTTTTATTTTTTTGTTGTCCCTCCCAGTAGATTTTTTTTTTGTCTACTTCCTGTAGAAGACCAAGTCTTTTGGGAAAAATGGCAGTTGGAGGGGTTGGGGCAAATCCTATAACACTGCTGGGGGTGCTCACAACTGTCAGTTGTCATTCATATGGGGGGTTGGACCTTATAGAGAACCTGTTGCTGTAACTGCTGTAGAAGCGTTAGCTGAAGTTGGGCTTTACTTGTTGTGTGTCTTACTTATAATCTATCTAAGACTTCCCTGTGCAGGGTGACAACGCTGCTGTGTAATGTTCCTGCAGAATGATCAGGGTTGTCACCCTGTTACAGAAGGTGGGAAAATAACAGATCTACATACAGGACCAACAGCTGATACAACTATGTTGCAGAGGGAACTCTGGGAATGCTAATGACAGATTGCATTACACATTCAGTTAGCAGACTTCCTGCTGTTGGTCTGATGTTTGAATTGTGTTCTGATATTTACTGTCCTGCTGTAAAAGGTGTAAATGATCGCCCGCATGTTTCCTGTAGTAGCAGGGACTACAAACTCATATCAGGAATAGTAGGATGATAAAATGTAAGTTAATAGATAGGGCCGCGCCCCTACAATAAGATATATCTATATAAATTATATATTAGATTGTTATTAATAAACACTGGCTGGATTTTATCATGAATAATTCACATATGAAAAAATAAGAGAAATCCTTATAAAGTACAACGAACAGATTTTCTGGATATATATGTGTGAATTTTTTTTTTTTATAAGAAATGAATAATAATTATGAATAATAGAAAAATATATAAAAAAATAAAAAAATAAATAAAAAATATAAATGAAATATAATCACAAAATTTTGAAAATGAAAAGATGAAAAAGAATGTAAAAATGAAATGGTGTCCAAAGTCTATGAATAATAGCGGAGTATTCTATTCGTGTCCACAATAGTAATTGCTGTATATAAGGAACTGTAGAAATCAATCCTTGCTTGAATATTGACCCTTTTATGGGCTCACCTTCTTGTTAGCCTATTGCTGGGCTGACACAGCTTTTAAGAGGTTTGTATTGATGAGATCCTTTGGACCTCCCCTGGGTTTTCCTGGATTGGTCACTTCTAATGTGCTTGTATAGACATGATGATCTCTGCTTCCTTCTGATGCTGGATGTGGCTCCATCTCCCTATTTTTCTCCTCGTTAGTATAGTGGAAGAAAGAAGAGATATTTGGTGCCTTATCGTTTTAATAAAAAGATTTATTTAATGCCCTCTATATGCCCTCACATGTCAATCATTTCAATGCGCTTTGTAATAGATAAAACCGCTAAATGTGGATGTGACAGGCTTCCTCCGTGTGTCTACACACACTGTTTATACCCGCCGTTACTGAAGTTGGGTTGCCGTGGTGATGTCAAAGCCGCTCCCCAACGCGTTGCGCCACAGGGTCACGTGGCTTCTTCCTGGGGATGTGATAGGACACTCACCTTGCCTGGACTTCTTTTATAATAGTTTGGCGCCATTTTCTTGAAGTATGTATGGTTGCAGCCATTTTTTGGGGGCCAAACCTTTATAGCTATCATTATGGACAGCTGTATTGATCAAATTGAGACAATGTTGCTAATTGTGATGTTGTTTGTGTGAAAACATGTAACTGTTATATCCACTGTTTAACAACCCTGTATACGTCGGCTATATAGACTGTGCATGTAATTGGCAACAGGGAAGTCGGTCACATTTACTTTTAACAATAAGGTTTAATCCAAAATTTATTACAAAATGCATATACAAAAATAGAAAAAAGAAAAAATACGTACATATATATATATATATAATTTAAAAACAGTATAAAGTGCTTTATATTGACTTCTAACTACTAGTTTTTTAGTTTTTAGGAATAGTAGGATGGCTACCTACCCAAGGGGGTCACCTTTTTGGATTTGGGGGAAACATTTCACATGGTTTCTTTCCATTAATGACACCGACAAGGGGAGTCTCACTTCACTAACAATAGGAGAGCCAATCAGAGGCCAGTAACATTTCATGGTGTCTCAATGTATTGCAGAATGTTTAATCCCCATTGGTCCAATGGATTCCTAGTTCTTCCAGATACATTGCTTTTTGTGTGGAAGGAGCACCCTAAAATGGCTTCCCTTCAATTCCACCCATAGCTGTACTTTAGGTGATGTTGCCCCTCCCCCATATCTGTAAGGGAAAGCCTCAATTTCTCCCAATACTCCCCTGGCCTTCCAGTGAGAAGAAACATTTTCTCTGGAGTGGAGATGTTTTATGCAGTGAGCCCTTCATAGACGGGATGGGGAATCTAAGTAATCTAAGATGAGTAAGATGAACCGGAGTACTGGAGTCATGGATCAGATAACCAATGACACCATTGATGGTATAGCAGAGCTGACAGCAGAAGTGGCTCCATCACCTAAGGTGGTGTCACAGAACTGCATGGCGGCTGACTATCTCTCAGAAGATTAAGGCGGAGCCTACAAACTGGTGTCAGAGAGTGTTGTACATCTGATGGGGGGCACAGTCTCTGATGGGAGTGCTGCCTATGATGGAGTGCGGCTTTGGAGTGCGGCTTTGAATGAGTGCAGAGCAGTTAAACACAGCACTTTCATTATGCCTTCTCTACTTTCACAGGTAACTGCATTTATCTGCTACCTCCACTCTTAACCAAACGCATTGACTCCTGTTAAATTCTCAACAAATGTTGTAATTATATCTGTGTATCTGTTGACTTGTCCTCACCTCTAGGCGCACTCAGGTTTATGACTGTGGCCTGGTTCCTAAGAAACATCCCCCCCTATTCATGTGAGCCTTATCAGCTTCTAATTGGGGCGGAGTTGAATGCTCATTTGAGCATCTCCCTATAAATTTAGTTCAGCTCATGGGGGAGATCTCTGATGGGGGGCACAGTCTCTGATGGGAGTGATGCTTATGATGGAGTGCGGCTTTGAATGAGTGCAGAGCAGTTAAACACAGCAGTTGAACTAAAGCAGGAGGAAGACACAACAACAGCAAGAAACTCTACTGCAAGCTGGACAGACTGCAAGGAAACACCCCGGGAAATATCTTTTACATACCTGAGTCCCACTCCGTGTACCTTTTTATATAATACACTCCTCTTCATATTACTATCCTCTGTTCCCAAATCTCATTTCTATACCCCTCTGCTCCACCCCAAAACTTGTACATCTCCCCCTCATTGCTATCATCTCCCTACTATTGCTTTCATCACCCCCCCAAAATGCCTCTTCCACTCCTCCTTCTCATTTTCCTCTCCTCTGTTCCCAAAATCCATTCACTATATCCCTCTGCTCCTCCCAAACATTTGTATATTGTGCCCTCACTGCTTCCCTCACCCCTCTATGGCACCTACCACCTCCTCCTAATACTCCACTCTCCCACTGACCCCAACACCTCCACTAGTAGTTTCTCACGCTCCTGCACATCCCGCTCCCATGCCACCTTTCTCACCCTTCTCCTCCTCATAACCGCGGGGGACATCTCCCCAAATCCTGGCCCTCCACCACCTCCCTCACCCGCACAAAACCCTCCCGCCTCCACGTCCTGCCGCAACCCCCGCAACTTAGTATCTGTCCCCCTGCTCCCTAAAATCTCCCCCCCGTTTTCATGTGCACTCCTGAACGCCCGATCGGTGTGCAACAAGCTTACCGCCATCCACAACCTCTTTGTTTCCCGCTCCCTCAACCTCCTGGCGATTACGGAAACCTGGATCCAGCCCACTGACTCTACCTCTTCTGCTGCACTCTCCTACGGAGGTCTCACCTGGACCCACTCACCCAGGCCTAACGATCGTAAAGGTGGTGGGGTTGGCCTGCTCCTGTCACCGCTGAGCACCTTCCGAGTCCTCCCAAACCCCCCCTCCCTATCCTTCTCCTCCTTTGAGGCCCACTGCGTCCGACTATTCTCCCCAACCCCCCTGAAGATTGCTGTGATATACCGGCCTCCTGGATCCATACCCCGCTTCCTGGAAGACTTCTCCTCCTGGCTACCCTTCTTCCTCTCCTCTGAGCTACCCACTATCATCCTTGGGGATTTCAACATTCCTGTCAACCTCGACAACCCGGACACAGACCGTCTCCTCCACTTAACCTCCTCCTTTGCACTTGCACAGTGCATACAATCCACCACCCACTCCGACGGTAATATCCTTGATCTTGTCTTCTCCAACCGCTGCGCTCCCCACAACCTCACTAACACCCCCTTCCCTCTCTCTGACCACAACCTGATTACCTTCTCTATCTCCTCATCCTCCAACGCCTACCCCTCCAAATGTCACACTACTACCAGCCGTAACCTCCGCAACCTTAACCCTGCCTCCCTCCACTCCGCAGTTGATCAACTCCATGACTGCATCCTCCCCCTGTCCTGCCCCGACTTGGCTATGACCGCCTACAACAATGCGCTGTCAACAGCCCTTGACTCACTAGCGCCTTTAACCACACGCAACATCAGACCCCGACTGCTCCAGCCCTGGCAGACTGATCACACCAAAACCCTCAAACGACACAGTCGTGCCCTGGAGCGACTATGGCACAAAACCAAATCCCAACAAGCCTTCACCCGATACAAATCTGCCTTCCACACCTACACCTCCTCCCTCCATACTGCCAAACAAGCCTACTTCCTGACCCTCATCAAGGCCCTCTCCTCCAATCATCACCGACTCTTCTCCACCTTCAACTCTCTACTCTCGCCACCCCCACCTCCACCCAGCACCTCACTCACTGCCCTTGAGATTGCCAATCATTTCAAAAACAAGATTGACACAATTCGCAAGGACATCGCCGCAACTCACACGCCTTCTCAACCCGTCCCCTCTCACACAGATACCCCCTCATCCCCCCTCCCCCTCGACATAACCCACAGGGACTTCGTCGCTGCTCAAACTCCCTCCAACCCCCTTCCCCCTCACTCAGCTACCCCCTCTACACCCCTCTCCCACGGCCCCACCACTGCTCTGACCTCCTCTCCCACCCCACCCTACATTCCTCATACTGAAGCTCCCCCAACACTCTGCACCTTTGACCTTACTACCATCGAAGAAGTCTCCAAGATCCTCTCTGATGCCCGCCTCACCACCTGCCCCCTTGACCCTATCCCCTCACAACTCCTACAACCTCCCTCCCCCTCCATCCTACGCTCCCTCACCCACATCTTCAATCTCTCCCTCTCCTCCGGCACTTTCCCTTCCCCTCTGAAACATGCACACATCACCCCCATACTTAAAAAGCCCTCCCTGGACCCCAATGACCCGAACAACCTCAGACCCATCTCCCTGCTCCCATTTACATCTAAACTCCTCGAGCGCCTAGTCTACGCCCGCCTATGCTCTCACCTCAACGACAACAACCTCCTCGATCCCCTACAGTCCGGCTTCCGTCCCCTACACTCCACCGAAACTGCCTTACTCAAACTCTCCAACGACCTGCTAACCGCCAAAGCTAATGGCCACTATTCAGTGCTCCTACTCCTTGACCTCTCTGCGGCCTTTGACACAGTCGACCACCCCCTCCTCCTCAAAAAACTACACTCCCTCGGCCTCAGAGATTCTGCTCTCTCCTGGCTCTCATCCTACCTGTCACAACGCTCTTTCAGCGTTACCTATAATGCCACCACCTCCCTCTCACTCCCCCTCTCTGTTGGGGTCCCTCAAGGCTCTGTCCTCGGGCCCCTTCTCTTCTCCATCTACACCTCCTCCCTTGGCCAACTCATACACTCTCACGGCTTCAACTACCACCTCTATGCCAACGACACACAAATCTATCTCTCAACCCCCCACCTCACCCCCTCGGTCTCCGCCCGAATCACACACCTGTTGAGCGAAATATCAGACTGGATGTCGCTCCACTTCCTTAAACTGAACCTCTCCAAAACCGAGTTTCTTGTCTTCCCTCCAGCCCGGACACCACCCCCCATTGACTTCTCCATCATGTCCAACAACGCCACCATCAAACCCGCCCCGCAGGCCAGAGTACTTGGTGTCATTCTGGACTCCAACCTATCCTTCCAGCCCCAAGTCCACTCTTTAACAAACTCGTGCAGACTCCACCTCCGCATCATCGCCAAAATCCGCACGTTCCTAACTCCAGAAACTACTAAACAGCTCATCCACTCCCTCATCATATCACGACTCGACTACTGCAACTCCCTCCTCAATGGCCTGCCTCGCCGCTGGCTATCCCCGCTTCAGTCCATCCTGAATACGGCTGCCAGACTCATTCACCTTTCCAACCGCTCCGTTTCCGCCACCCCCCTCTGCCAATCCCTCCACTGGCTTCCGATTGCGCAACGGATCAAATTCAAAATCCTAACGCTGACGTACAAAGCTGTCCACCATACTGCCCCGAACTACATCACTGACCTAATATCCAAGTACTGCCCAGCACGCACACTCCGCTCCTCACAAGACCTCCTTCTCTCTAGTTCCCTGGTCTCCTCCTCCCATGCCCGCCTCCAAGACTTCTCCAGGGTGTCACCCATCCTCTGGAACCCCCTGCCCCAACCCATCAGATTATCACCTACTCTCCTCTCCTTTAGGCGCACCCTGAAAACCCATCTCTTCAGGGAAGCCTACCCCGCCCCCTGCTAACTTGCCGACCTCCTCCACTCTTCCTACCACTCCATCCCCCACAGCTATCTCCTCCTGTGCCACCATCCCCTCCCTCCTAGATTGTAAGCTTGAAAGAGCAGAGCCCTCGATCCCCTCATGTTTTGCATTGTATTATTATTGTTCTGTCCCATGTTCTGTCCCCTTTTGTAATGTACAGCGCTGAGCGAACTATTGGCGCTTTATAAATACTGTATAATAATAATAATAATAATAATATTACATCATGAGGATCTCAGAAGGAGATATCTACACAAGGTAAAGGAGTTCCAGCAGTCACCTGGGTGGGGGGAAGTGGGATCCATTTTCTTGGATGGGTTTAGTTGGAACTTGGTTGAGTAATATGGTGGCTTTGCTTCTTAGGCCATTAGTTGCTACTATAGATTTGATGATAATTGTATACATTGTTGCTGTTGTGTGTTTTGCTGCCAGTTGATTTTGCTTGTTTATACACATGATTACATTCACATTGTTAGAACAGAAGATTATTTAAAGCTCCCTAAATATTGTGTTTTATTTTCTCAAAGCAGAGACCCTGGAGAATAAAATGGTGGTGGTTAAAATTTTTTTGTCACACAATATTACCACAGCTGTCTATGAAATGCATATTTTCAGTAAAAAAACAGTAACGATAATTACAGTGCAGAAAAACACAATATATGACCTAATTTGATGAAAAATGAAAGATGAGGTTTGCATCAAGTATATAGATACCAAACATGTCAAGCTTTAAAATGTCATGTGCTTGTGAAATGGTGAAAAACTTCAGTACCAAAAATTGTCCATAGGTGACGCTTTAAAAGCCTTTACAGTCATCAGTTTATATAGTGAACCATGAATGATGGCCCTAGAGTTATTCCTCTCCCTCTGGTGTGTGCAGAGATATGTACAATGTGTAGTGTGAGTGATGGTTACATAAGTGGGCGGGGCTGGTATTAATGAGGGGCGTGTTGTATGTTAATTAGTTTATTAGCATAGATGATATAAATAGATCCTTGAAATGTAAACAATCTATCTCTTTTCTTCTGTTGTTAAAGTGTCACATATATATGATGAATAAAGTTGGATGATATTTTCACCGCACAATACCGTGGTCTGGGTTCTTCTACAACACATCCCCCCAAAAATGTCCTCTTCCAGTTCTAGGAGTCTGGTGGAATGGAACACAAGCTGATGGTATCTCTTAGGCCCCTTGTACATGGGGGGTCCGGCCCCTGTGGGTGCAATGCTGGCATTATAATACACCTGGTAGGCACAGGTACAGCGTCCAGCCCCGCTGCCTGCAGCCTGTCAAAGTCTACACTACAGCTGGACGGGGCTCAATGCTGCACCACGTTTACCTCGTGTTTAGGGTGCTCTGTGTTCAGGGAGAAATGGCCGCCATCCTGATCAGACAAAGCATAGAGCAGATGTAGGCCGGTGCAGTCTGCTTCTTCCCCTGTAGGTGGCGCCCGACCAGAGTGACATCCCAGCCTGGAGAGGAAGTCGGGACACTTGGCTTCTCTGGGGTTTCCCTGTTCCTGGAGACGGCGTGGAATGAAGGGGTCCATGGAGTCCTGGAGACATTTTTTGTTCTTTGTTTACACTTTTTAAAACTCATTTTATTCCTGAAGATCACTAAACCCCAAATCTGATGTATTCTTTGATAGCAGACACCCTATATAATACAATGTTGGGAGTTGTCATTTTCTATGTTACATGATATTAGCACAACAGTTTATGAAAGGCAACATTTCAGGAACAATATAGTAACGTTTATTTCTGAGCACATAAATGCAATTCATGACCTATTTTCTGGTGAAATATAAAAGATGAGGTTGTGCCGAGGAAATGGGATTCCCAACATGTCAAGCCGTAACACTGTGTGCACTTGGAACGCTTTAATAGCCCCTCCAGGTCATCAGTATAGAGTTACACAGGAGCACTGGTGCTCCAATCATTGCTCTCCCTCCGGCGTGTGCGCTGATATGTAACGTGTGTGGGGATCACTGTGTTCCTATGTAGGCACCCCAATGTACATGTCACATCCTGGTCTGTGTATAGGAGGTCCGCTGAGCTCCCTCTGTCCTTCCCAGTGACACCCACCATGACAGTATCGGGCTCTGCTGTCCCACATGGTGTCAGGGGGAGGGGCACATCTCAGTGGTGGGAATGATAGGCGACTTCACAGCCACTTGTATCACTTCCACATGACAGCCGACATTCGGATTTACTAAAGTCCTCACACTCCCGGCTGTATAGCGGTGGGCAGTGTGGGAGGAAATAACACGTCTGCAGCATTGTTAAAAATCCAAATCCCCAGCAAGTGGCTGCAGGTTCATATTTTACCACCCCCCCATCCTGGCACCCTAAGATGGTTGCCTAAGCCTCCTTAAGGTGGTCATTGGATTTTGGGACCTGTATGTGGCAAGGCTGCCAGAAAGTCTCTCACTTGTGGTGTCCTCATACTGGGGAGAAGTAGCAGAATGTGTTTTGGGGTGTAATTCCACATCTCTCCATGGCGTGTGCCAGAAATAGCTCATTAAATGACAACTTGGTGTAAATAGATTTTGTTTTTCATTTTCCAATAACTTATGGCAAAAACTGTAAATGTTCCATGAACACAACATGCCTCTCAGCACATACCTTGGGATGTATCCTTCCCATAAAGGGGACATTTGGGGATGTTTGTAAGGTCCGGGCATTTTACTGCCTCAAGAAATGTGATCGGCAGTCAGAAAGTAACAGCGACGTAAAAGCTGCATAAATTCCATTCTATATCCCATAGTTTGTAGACGCCATAACTTCACACAGACCAATAAATATCCACGGATTCAGCTATGCTTCTACCAAAGACACGGAGCAGAATACACGTTGTACTACATGTATGAAGAAATCTGATTTTATGGGATATGTTTTATAACAAAGTAGAAGATATCATTTGTTTTCAAAATTAAAAAATAACCCCCCCCCCCCCCAGTGGTGATCAAATATCACCAATTGAAAGCTCTATTTATATCAGTGAAACTTGTGTGCAGTGTAGCATGACCACACAATTGTCAGTTAAAGTAGTGCAGTGCTGAACAGCAAAAAAAAATTCCCTGGTCATGAAGGGGGTAAAACTTTCTGGAGCTGAAGTAGATAATAAATCTTGCTGTCATCGTACAGTTTGGTTTCATTTTCTTACATTTCTCAGGATGTCGTTCTTCTGAGCTCCACAAGGTGTTGATCACACATATACAGAGACAGGAAGTGATGTCAGGCACAGACGGGAAGTGATGTCAGGCACAGACGGGAACTGATGTCAGGCAAAGATGGGAAGCGAGCTCAGGCACAGACAGGAAATGAGGTAAGGCTCAGATGGGAAGCAATATCAGGCACAGACAGGAAGTGATGTCAGGCACAGATGGGAAGTGATGTCAGGCACAGGCGGAAAGTGAGCTCAGGCACAGACAGGAAGTGATGTCAGATACAGACAGAAAGCAATATGGGGCACAGACAGGAAGTGTAGTCAGGTACAGGAAGTGATGTCAGGCACAGACAGAAAGTGAGGTCAGACACAGATAGGAAGTGAGGTCAGGCACAGACAGGAAGTGAGGTTGGGGACAGAAAGGAAGGATGTCAAGCACAGACAGGAAGTGAGGTCAGGTACAGGAAGTGATGTGAGGCACAGAAAGAAAGGATGTAAGGCACAGACAGGAAGTGAGGTCGGGCACAGACAGGAAGGATGCCAGTCACAGACAAGAAGTAATGTGAGGCACAGACGGGAAGTGATGTCAGGCGCAGATGAGAAGTGATGGGGGGGACAGACAGGAAGGATGTCAGGCACAGACAGGACATTAGGTCAGGTACAGACAAGAAGGGATGTGAGGCACAAACAGGAAGTGATGTCAGGTGCACACAGGAAGCGATGTCAGGCACAGACAGGAAGCGATGTCAGGCGCAGACAGGAAGCAATGTCAGGGGCAGACGGGAACTGATGTCAGGCACAGACAAGAAGTGATGTCAGGCACAGACAGGAAGTGAGGTCAGGCACAGATGGGAAGTAAGGTCAGGCACAGACCGGAAGTCATGTCAGGCACAGACAGGAAGTGATGACAGGCACAGACGGGAAGTGAGGTCAGGCGCAGAGCGGAAGTCATGTCAGGCGCAGACAGGAAGTCATGTCAGCACAGACAGGAAGTGATGTCAGGCACAGGCAGGAAGCTCCATGTGGGAGGAATTATAGAGGAGACGTTGCTGGAAGTGTGAGCAGAGGAGGTAATGAGATTGTATTTGATCATATCTCCCATCACTCTCCCGGTCAGGCTCCGGTCACACCAGGAACTGCACTTTTCTCATGACTCCCCACAGCCGGTTTCCTCCTGCTCATGGGCCAATCGCACTGCACTTTGTGAATTTGCCGCCGTCCTATTGGACCTGGGGGGGGAGAGAGGGAGGAGGACAGTACGGGGCCCCAAGTACTCATCAGTGAGGGACACTCACTTCCAGAGACTCTCCGCTCTCATCCCGGACTTCACTTCTATAGAAGAAAGGAGGAAACTCCAAATTCTACTGGGAGAAGAGGAGCCAATGGGGGAAATAGCTGCACCACATGTGACACCATGCCACAGACTGAGAGGGACATGAAACACTGAGGACTTCATAATCCTTCCCATGGACCCCTCCCCCTTTATATTTCCCCTCTTCCCATACAAACTGCTTTGGCAATGCTACAATGTCCTTTGTTCCTGCCAATAAAGCTCATTGAATTGAGAGGGAAAGAGAAAGAAGGAAAGTTGGTGTCACTAATCATGGTGGGACGCCTCATTTGCGGAGTTCCCGGTTTTGTCCTCTAACCCCCCGGTCACATCCAGCTTACAGTGAAGTCGTACGATTTCCAAGTCGGGGGAAATGCCGATTTCAGGAGTGACACCGATGTCTATGCCAATCCCACCAATAGTAGTGCAGGGATGACTTTAGAAATCGCTGCGACTCCCACCAAGTCACACCCCCCGATATGACCCGTCATTGTGGGCAGTAGGGGGCGACTTGTGATCTGCAAGAAGCATAGCATGGAAATGGCATGCCGAGTGACACCCCATGTGACCGGGGACTAAACACTGAAAGAAGCAGAGTTCTCTCTCAGCCAACCTCTCTCTGTATTTGTTTCTTCCATAGAGAAAACCCCGAGAGTCCTGTATGGGAATGATTGGTTTCCACAGAGAGACAACCAGCAGAAAGAAATGTCCTGTGTTGGTGGTGTCACTGGAAGGAAAGAAATTTGCCGTGTTGGTGGTGTCACTGGAAAGAAAGAAATGTCCCGTGTTGGAGGTGTCACTGGAAGGAAAGAAATGTCCCGTGTTGGTGGTGTCACTGGAAGGAAAGAAATGTCCCGTGTTGGTGGTGTCACTGAAAGGAAAGAAATGTCCCGTGTTGGAGGTGTCACTGGAAGGAAAGAAATGTCCCGTGATGGTGGTGTCACTGGAAGGAAAGAAGTGTCCCGTGTTGGTGGTGTCACTGGAAGGAAAGAAATGTCCCGTGTTAGTGGTGTCACTGGCAGGAAAGAAATGTCCCGTGTTGGTGGTGTCACTGGAAGGAAAGAAATGTCCCATGTTGGTGGTGTCACTGGAAGGAAAGAAATGGCCTGTGTTGGAGGTGTCATTGGAAGGAAAGAAATGTCCCGTGTTGGTGGTGTCACTGGAAGGAAAGAAATGTCCCGTGTTGGAGGTGTCACTGGAAGGAAAGAAATGTCCTGTGTTGGTGGTGTCACTGGAAGGAAATAAATGTCCTGTGTTGGTGGTGTCAGTGGAAGGAAATAAATGTCCTGTGTTAGTGGTGTCACTGGAAGGAAAGAAATGTCCTGTGTTGGGGTCACTGGAAGGAAATAAATGTCCTATGTTGGTGGTGTCACTGGAAGGAAAGAAATGTCCCGTGTTGGTGGTGTCACTGGAAGGAAATAAATGTCCTGTGTTGGTGGTGTCACTGGAAGAAAAGCATGTCCTGTGTTGGTGGTGTCACTGGAAGGAAAGAATGTCATGTGTTGGTGGTGTCACTGGAAGGAAAGCATGTCCTGTGGTGAGCAGTACCGCCTGCTGGACGCCCCCCCATTTCGGTGCAGGGGATGGTAATGGAATGATGACAGAATGGGAGGGGCCTGTGTTCAGGCTTCAAAGCGACTCTGGGGGGTGGGATGGGACCATACACAGTACAATCTGATTGGACAAGGACAGGCCAGATTGGATATGAAGGCAATGATTGGCTGAGCTTTGTCCTCATATTACACAGTTTCCGTCATTCTAGAAGAGATCGTCCAATCAGATTGTACCGTGTATGAGAACAGAGAAAACATGGCGGGATCAGTCCAGGAGAAGAGAAGAGTGTATGGGGGAGGGGGATGGTGGAGGAGAGCAGAGAATGGGCTAGGCTGTATTATGGGGACAGGACAGTCAGGGCTCATTGGGGGCGGTAATACCCCGAGGCTGAGCCACACTTATACCTCCATGGACCTGCTCCCCCTTTCAGCCAGGGGGGTCTATGTGCGGTGGCAGGAATGACACCACTGTCACTATCAGCGGGCCCAGCCAATGTCACCGATTCCAGGGAATGGGGCGGGTGTGGTAGGCCAGGGCGGGGCTTAAGGGGTTCAAGCAGAAGGTGAGGAGGCCATATAATGACACCTCCCTGCCTGTAATGTGCCCTCTGAAGAGCGATCCAAAACCAAATCACTCTTCAGAGGGCAAAGCAAGTGTGAGCCGGCCCTTAGACCTTCATGGAGAAACATAGGAATGCTTTCACACTGCCCCCTGCGGTCTGCCCAATGTACGCGCGGTGCCCCATAGACTTCTATGACATCACGAGTTTTTGGTGCGTTTTCTGACCCCCCTCCCCCGCAGTCCTGCATGCGGCATCTTTGGTGAACTTTCAGAAAAGGCACCAAAAACGGAGGACATAAGAGAAGTCTATAGGAAGTGGGGGGACCCTGTGCTGCCCCCGCTCTGTGGTCAGACTGCAGTGGGGGGCGGTAAAGCCTCTGTTGCAGTATATTACTGCCCCTCTTCAGAATTGTGTAGACAGCTGAGCAAAGCCAACATCCCGAGAGCTGGAAAATGTCCTCAGAGCCGACCGACCCCCCCACAGCCAATCACAGAGCTTCCACTGGCCTCACCCCCATATAACCCCTCCCCTAGGGGGGCAGACATGATTCCATGTTTTTATGCAGGAACCATAGAGAATAAAATGGTGGGCGTGGCAATGTTTTATGTCACACGGGATTGGCGCACTTTTCCGGAAAATCTCTATTTCCTGGATTTTAGTCACACCGACACGGAATAATCCGCCATTTTCTGCACACACATGTCACGCCTTCACATTGCACACGCCTGTGATCACCCGCAAAGTGCGTCCATGAAACCTCCATAGAACACGCATGAAACGCCTTTCCAGGGCCCCAGATTGGAGTCACACAGGAGGTCTGCTGATAGAACCATGATGTTCCTGGAGACCCCTGACATGTGGGGAGCGGGACCTACATGTGTGGGCGGGACCTACATGTGTGAGTGCGGGGGGGTCATCTCTGTGTACGTGTGGGCGGGACCTACATGTGTGAGTGCGGGGGGTCATCTCTGTGTACGTGTGGGCGGGACCTACATGTGTGAGTGCGGGGACATCACTGTGTACATGTGTGGGCGGGACCTACATGTGTGAGTGCGGGGGGACATCACTGCGTACATGTGTGGGTGGGACCTACATGTGTGAGTGCGGGGGGACATCACTGTGTACATGTGTGGGCGGGACCTACATGTGTGAGTGCGGGTACCATCACTGTGTACATGTGTGGGCGGGACCTACATGTGTGAGTGCGGGGGGACATCACTGTGTACATGTGTGGGCGGGACCTACATGTGTGAGTGTGGGGGGACATCACTGTGTACGTGTGGGCGGGACCTACATGTGTGAGTGCGGGGGGCCATCACTGTGTACGTGTGGGCGGGACCTACATGTGTGAGTGCGGGGGGCCATCACTGTGTATGTGTGGGCGGGACCTACATGTGTGAGTGCGGGGGCCATCACTGTACATGTGTGGGTGGGACCTACATGTGTGAGTGCGGGGGGACATCACTGTGTACATGTGTGGGTGGGACCTACATGTGTGAGTGCGGGGGGACATCACTGTGTACATGTGTGGGCGGGACCTACATGTGTGAGTGCGGGTACCATCACTGTGTACATGTGTGGGCGGGACCTACATGTGTGAGTGCGGGGGGACATCACTGCGTACATGTGTGGGCGGGACCTACATGTGTGAGTGCGGGGGGACATCACTGTGTACATGTGTGGGCGGGACCTACATGTGTGAGTGCGGGGGGCCATCACTGTGTACATGTGTGGGCGGGACCTACATGTGTGAGTGCGGGGACATCACTGTGTACATGTGTGGGCGGGACCTACATGTGTGAGTGCGGGTACATCACTGTGTACATGTGTGGGCGGGACCTACATGTGTGAGTGCGGGGGGCCATCACTGTGTACATGTGTGGGCGGGACCTACATGTGTGAGTGCGGGTACCATCACTGTGTACATGTGTGGGCGGGACCTACATGTGTGAGTGCGGGGACATCACTGTGTACATGTGTGGGCGGGACCTACATGTGTGAGTGCGGGTACATCACTGTGTACATGTGTGGGCGGGACCTACATGTATGAGCACAGGGGGCGGAGTCACTCATTCCTTTTAGGATTGGTTTCTCTCTAACACGCCCCTTTATTTTGGATGGTGGTAACTCTCTTGCTAGGACACGGGATGAACAGCTCACCTGGTGATATCATGGGCTGGGACAGGTCCTCTTTATGGAGAGGTGTGGCCTCTATGAGATCCTAGACCTCTCCTCTGGCCTCCAAAGCATCGGAGAAAAGTGACACGGCTTGGATGGCATGCTGGACAAGCCACTAACAGGTTGTCACCAAAGCAGAAGCGGAAGGGATGGAATCCTGGTTGGTTCCGGGTTCTGATGTCACAGAGAAGGAGGGACAACGTCAGTTCCTCTGTGTCTGCTCAGTGCTCAGGATGCCACCAGTTGGATGAGTCCCAGCTCCCCGGTGGGATGGGAGAGGCCAGGAAAGGTGACAGTGGGATGGGGGGACCCTCTTCCTCCAATTGTGGAAGGGATGGAGTGGCTGTATAGCTGCTGAATCTCCGGCTGATCATTGTGATATGGGGAGGATGCCGGCAGCTGCAATCCTCCTCCCGGTGTGACCACTTCACCCCGAGGACCTCAGAGGACTTCTTCTAGGCACAGGGAGATAGCAATCCACCGGGGTCCCTGCAGCCACAACTAGAACCACAGCATCGGGGTCTGCAGTTCTGAGCCGCTGGATCCCTCCGCACATCAGGACAAAGTCCCCGGTCTGGGATCTACAATACTCCCAGTTCTGGGCAACTGATACACAAAAAGAGATATTCAAGACCTGACTGTGACCATGGGGGATCTATGGGGGTGCTGGGGGATCTATGGGGGTGCTGGGGGATCTATGGGGTGCTGGGGGAATTATGGGGGTGCTTCAGCACATCTAAGCCCCCTCCCCCCTCGCTGTCCTTGCTTTGTTTTTGGTGGATTGCGTTACAGAAGTCCTGGATCCTTTCTTGGATACACAGAATATAACTGGATAGAACATTTATAGGGAAGGTGATCCCGGGAATATCCGATTGCCTCTCGGGGGGTCAGGAAGGAATGATTTTCCTTTGTTTGAGCAGATTGGATTTTCCTTCCTCTGGATGAGCTGTGGGTATAGGATCGTGTATATGGAGGGTTTCTATGTGTGTCCCCTCCCCCCCTCTATTGGTGGAATTGGATGGACTTGTGTCTTCTTTCTATCAGAGTAGTTATGTAACTATGTCTAGTCTGAAGGCCTAAAATGAGCCTTGTTCAGTGGAGGCCAACTCCACTCTGGCAGTGAGAGAAATCCCAGCAATGTGTAGAATTACTATCAGAACTATTAGTAACATCTAAAGGCTTAAGCAGCAAACCCACCAAGTTCCAGCTCAGCCCATCCAAAAACATTGGATCCAACTTCCCCCACCCAGGTGCCTGTTGGATCTCCTTTACCTTGTGTAGATATCTCCTTCTCAGATCCTCATGTTCTCATATAAATGGACAACACTCTCTATGTGACACCAGTTTGTAGACTCTGCCTTGATCTTCCGAGGGATAGTCAGCCGCCATGCAGTTCTGTGACACCACCTCAGGTGATGGAGCCACTTCTGCTGTCAGCTCTGATATACCATCAATGGAGACACTTGTTGCCGGTGTATTTGGATCACGATATATAGGAGACATACTGGACAAGCACATGTGAAGATATCTGAGATTTAAAGGGACAGTCCACTATTGAGTACATTTTATTTGGTATTTCTATTTATTTCAGCACTGTTATGTGCAAGTCTGTGATTATTTATGTGTCTGCATTGTGAAGATATTGGGTGTAGCACATATTTATTGTCACAAACACCATTTCTGTTCTCACTATTCATATATGCACATTTGTATTATTAGCACCATTGGAGTTTATATTGCTGCGCTGCATTTTGTATTGTGATTTACGGTTTCCATGTGGGAACACATTATTTGCTAGCTGCACAATTTGAATTGTAGGAGGTTTATTGTGCTGAGGGATTTCTATACACAAAGTATAGAACACAAGGGGAATAAAGCTCTCCTAAAGTACAATGTGGATAATTACATAAACAATCCACTAATGTGAAATCATTTTTAATCAGCAGACTTTGTTGATTACATTTTGAAATTAAAAATTTGGGGAAGCACAAATGACCTTAACACTGCAATGGGAAAAATTACAGGGAAATGCTTTATTTTTTTTCAAATTACAATTTATTACTAATGAAAACCAATGAAATAAAAATATAAAGTAAGCATTCAAATCTCCTACTGAATAAAAGCCCTATTTGTCCCCCAAAACACTGAAGTATAATACATTTGGGTAGACTACAAATGCTAAAGATAAAATACGCAGAACTGGGACATTGCCAAAAATGGGGGAAAACCTCTCTGGGGCTCGAGGGGTTTAGGGAGAAAGTCCCGAGGAATAAAGTGGTAATGACAGATTTCAGCATTTATGTCATCATTGATTTTGCTGTAGTTACACTTTAGGGCCAACACTGTAACATTTCTAGGATCAAATATTGTTTTTCACAAACTTCCAAAAAAAAGAGATCTGTCCACTCAGTCAATAAAGAGAACCCAACTGTAGGAATATGACCGCACACTCAGCACTTTGTAAGATCAGATCTCTTGTAGTTGTCCTGTGTGATATGTCTATGGAGAGGAGCAATAGCTGGACAGAGAAATAAGATAACAAGGACATCCAATCTTCACCTGATAGGATCCCTTAGACTTGTCACAAAACTGGATGGAACTCACATGGGACCAGCTGGGTTTAAGTGGTACTGTCAAGCTCATCCCAAAAAACTGCAGCAACTCACTGTTGGAAGGCTTATACCAGCTTAGGAAGTTGCTTTCTCACTGAACAAAGACTTCTTGTCTGGTGTCCCAGCCGCAGACCTGACTGTAAAGATGTCATCCAAGGAAGGATGTGGAATGTTAAAATAAGGCGTGAACCATCAAAGGGGAGGTGGGTTGTATAATGGGAGATGTGGACAAGGTAGGATGTGCTGGAACCCTGAAGCATCACTGATGATGTATCAATATTCAGAAAAATATGGAAAGGACTTTCCCCCCTAGGACTCCAAGACTTGGCAAGATGCCACTTGACCACTACCTAGTCTCTGGCACTGAGGCAGTGTTGTTATTGTATTAGCTCAGGATCTGGCAATGAAAAAGCACTTGGGAACACAGCTCACTTAGTAAAGGATGAGAATGCTTTATGTTTTCCATTAAACCTCCATAAACAGGAGCCGAGTAAGATGAGAATCGTGAGGAAACAGTTCAGTCATTGATGCTTACCTGAAAAAATGATTAAAGGTAAAATGTTGGTGTGTGAAGATGGAGATACGCACTAATATCAAGGAATTCATCCATTACATTCTTGTTTGCTTGTAGTTTTTAGTTTACAAAGCAGCATTATACTTTTCACTCATTTGTGGGATGACATGAGGTGTGAAAGTGAGGAGACACATGCAACACTTTCATTGTGGCTTAGCTGTTATCCATGTAACATTCCCCCTTCTACCAGAATTGTCTTACTGCAGCTGAAGCTTGTGAATCCTCCAGTGTTTGATTGGCCTGGAATTAATCATAAAAGCTTTATCTCATTCTGAACACTGATATGACTTCTCTCCAGTGTGGACCCTCTGGTGTCTGATAAGACCTATCTTCTGTGTAAAAGCTTTATCACATTCAGAACACTCATACGGCTTCTCTCCAGTGTGGACTCTCTGATGTTTGATAAGATCTTTTTTTACTATAAAAGCTTTGTCACATTCAGAACACTGATATGGCTTCTCTCCCTTGTGATCCTTCTGGTGTATAACAAGGCTTTCCTTATGCTTAAAAGCTTTATCACATTCTGAGCATTGAAATGGCTTCTCTCCAGAATGGACTGTCTGGTGTCTGATTAGGCTTTCCTTACGTGAAAAATCTTTGCCACACTCAGAACATTGATATGGCTTCTCTCCAGTGTGGACCATCTTGTGTCTGATAAACTCTGGCCGCATTGTAAAAGCTTTGTCACACTCAGAGCATTGATATGGCTTCTCTCCAGCATGAATCCTCTGGTGTCTGATAAACGCCTTCTTGACAGTAAAAGCATTGTCACATTCAGAACACTGATATGGCTTCTCTCCAGTGTGAATCATCTCGTGTATGATAAGCCTTGACTTCACTGCAAAAGCTTTGTCACATTCTGAACACTGAAATGGTTTCTCTCCAGTGTGACTTTTCTGGTGTCTGAAAAGCTGTGACTTATGTGTAAAAGCTTTATCACATTCAGAACATTGATATGGCTTCTCTCCAGTGTGACGTATCTGGTGAATGATAAGCTCTGAGTTCAATGCAAAAGTTATGTTACATTCAGAACACTGGTATGGCTTCTCTCCTGTGTGGACTTTCTGGTGTACAGTAAGGCTTTCAATATGTCTAAAAGCTTTGCCACATTCCGAACATTGATATGGCTTCTCTCCAGTGTGAATTCTCTGGTGTCTGATAAGACTTGGCTTCAATGGGAAAGCTTTGCCACATTCAGAACATGGATATGGCTTCTCTCCAGTGTGAACCTTCTGGTGTGAGAAAAGCTGTTGTTTGTTTGCAAAAGCTTTGCCGCATTCAGAACACCCATACAGCTTCTCTCCAGTGTGAATCCTCTGGTGTGATATTAGGCTTTCCTTATGTGCAAAAGCTTTATCACATTCAGAACACTGATACAGCTTCTCCCCAGTGTGAATCTTTTGGTGTGAGATAAGATTAGCTTTCTGTGCAAAAGATTTATCACATTCAGAGCACTGATATGGCTTCTCTCCAGTGTGAATCTTCTGGTGTGTGATAAGACCTGACTTCGATGTAAAAGCTTTGCTGCATTCAGAACACTGATATGGCTTCTTTCCAGTATGAACCCACTGGTGTTTGATTAGCTGTGTCTTCCGTAGAAAAGCTTTGTCACATTTAGAGCACTGAAAAGGTTTCTCTTCAGTGTGAATCATCTTGTGTATTTTAAGACCTTCCTTGTGTTGAAAAGCTTTGTCACATTCAGAACACTGATATGGCTTCTCTCCAGTGTGGCCCCTCTGGTGTCTGATAAGATCTGCCTTCACTATAAATGCTTTGTCACATTCAGAACACTGATGTGGCTTCTCTCCAGTGTGAATCTTCTTGTGTTTTATAAGATTACTCTTTGATGTAAAAGGTTTGTCACATTCAGAACACTGAAATGGTTTCTCTCCAGTGTCCGTCTCCTGCTGTGTGATACGTTTTGCCTTCATTGTAAAACTTGTCACTTTCCAAAGAAGAAACAACTTTTAAAATGACTCCTCTTATGTGTACAGGGGTTGGACTTTTCACTTCCAGAATACTGAAATGACTTCTCTCCTGTTGTCCTCTGAGGATGGATCAATGTTGAAGAGGATCCCAAACAATAAGAGCACTGATATGTCTTGTGTCCTGTGTGAATCCTCCAGTGAACTGCAATAAAGACTTTCAGTCACCTAAGACTCCCATATGGCTCATTTCCCACGTGGATCAGTTGTACTTATAAAGAGCAACTTGACCAAAAACTTGGTTCCTCAATCCACCTGTATAGAAAAAGATAAATACAAGTCAGAATTCTGTATAAAAGGGCTAAATAAAGTTACTTCCTATTTTAACTCTCATTTTAAAGAGTAACTACATTTTTGCTGAGAAAATAATCTGAGTGATCAATGTACATTGCTGGGATTTTACCAAACTTTGTTGTAGATTCCAACCTGTTGATGCACTGAAGAAAAAGCTATTTGTTTGTCAATGTGTAAAGTGGATGTGAATGGGGGTGACGTTTTCATGATTATTTAGTTGATGCCCCTGCAGTGTTCTAATAGAGGAAAGTCTGCATCCCTTTAGAAGTGATTAACCCTTGGGAGTATCACACCAGAAATACAATCTTTGTACAAAAGAATGCCCAAAATGTGAGTTTTTTAGTGCATACTTCTGGGAAAATCAGTGACCCAATCACAGCAGCAGGAAATGACATTTCTGGGGGGTGTTCAGTACACCAGCTGTTCATAGAACGCCTCCAGGTTGCCATATTGCATTCAATTTTACAGAAAATTACAGCGCTGCAGATTGAACAGGAAAAATCATTTTTAATAACATTCACTTACAATATGGATTGTATAGCAATTGTGTGTTATTTTTTTATTTGTCACTTTTCTCCATGAAAGTGGAGTTACCCTTTAAATTAACCAGCTGCCGACCGCAGATAGCCGAATGACGGCTTCACTGCGGCCGCCAGTTCTGAGTGGACGTCATATGACGTCCTCCCAGAACGCGCTCTCCTGGGCGCGCACCCGGCGATCTCCGTGATCGCTGTGTCCTATGGACACAGCTGATCACGTGATGTGGTAAAAGGCCAATCACAGCGGCCTTTTACCACCTGATCAGCGATGTCCAATGACACGCTGATCAGAAGGAAATGCAAGTGCCGGTTCTCGGCTGCACTTTCCTCACGCTGTCAGATCGTGAGGAAAGTACTGCTGAGAACCGGCAGTTGTCAGATCGGGGATCGGCACCGATCATCAGGGCACTGATGATCAGTGCCCTGATGATCGGTGCCCAGCAGTGCCACCCGCAAGTTCCGCCCAGCAGTGCGCCCACTAGCTCCGCCCACCAGTGCCCATCAGTGCACCCACCTGTGCCCAGCAGTGCACCCACCTGTGCCACTCTGCAGTGCCACCTACCTGTGTCCAGAAGTGCCACCTACATGTGCCCAGAAGTGCCACCCACCTGTGCCCACCCACCTGTGCCCACCAGTGCCACCCACCTGTGCCCACCCACCAGTGCTGCCCACCAGTGCCACCCACCAGTGCAGCCCAGCAGTGCTGCCAGTCAGTGCCACCAGTCAGTGCCCAGGGGTTGTGCCAGTCAGTGCCGCCAGTCAGTGCCCAGCAGTGATGCCAGTCAGTGCCGTCTATCAGTACCCATCATCAGTGTCACCTATCAGTGCCGCCTATCAGTGCTGCATATTAGTGCCGCCTATCCGTGACCCCTGATTAGTGCTGTCTATCAGTGCCGCCTATCCGTGCCACCTCATTAGTACTGCCTATCAGTGCCCTTTAGTGCTGCCTATCAGTGCCCATCAGTGCCGCCTATCAGTGCCCATCAGTGCTGCCTCATCAACGCACATAAGTGAAGGAGAAAAAATACCTGTTTGAAAAATTTTATAAAAGAAACAAATAAACTTTTTTTTTTTTTCAAATTTTTTGCAATTTTTTTATTTATAGCGCAAAAAGTAAAGCGCCCAGTGGCGATTAAATACCACCAAAAGAAAGTTCTATTTGTGAGAAAAAAATGATCAAAATTTCATATAGGTACAATGTTGCATGACCGCGCAATTGTCAATCAAAGTGCGGCAGCACTGAAAGCTGAAAATTGGCCTGGTAAGGAAGGGGGTAGAAGTGCCTGGTAGGCAAGTGGTTAATCTAATATACAGGAAGTATATTTATAACATTGTACATATCTAAATGTTTGTATTTTATGGAGAACACTAGAATATTCCCATTGGCTGGTAAAATACAATATTCTGCAGCAGAATCTCTTTCTTTGTTCTCATTCAGAGCATTCTGCTGCATTGTGATGTGTGAAGATACTCGGGTTCAGATTTGCAGGTACATTCGGCAAGTGCATCTAAAAACCCAAACAATGCAGACTAAAATACATATCCAATGGTAGACAATTGGAGGTGAAACTTGAAAGTCAATTCATTTTCTTGTTCAAAAATTTTATTATAAAAAAACATGGTGGCCTGAACAAGTCATCAGCAAAGTGGTATAAGTCACTTAGGTAGTTACAGCAGAAAAGATAAGCTGATACAACAGGTACAACAAGACAACCGACAAGCTGGTTGAGCTCAAGTCAAACAGTAACAAACCATTACAAGCTAAAATAGTGTAACATGCGTCCCGTTCGCTGGAAGCTCGGTATATCATCTTATGTCCAATCAGGAATAACTGCATAGAAGCATCTAGCAAGACCTTACATGTTACAAATCCAGGGCAGTGGCAATGAGAGGTCACTTGTGCTTGGGATGGGTCAAGGAGAAAGTAGAGATGGCCTGGGTCATAGTGTGTACTCTGGAGGAAAGGCTATGGTAAGGCACCACAATTGAGCTGAAGGACATGCCAGCGGAGAGTGGCCAGGAGGGGGTCGATTGTAGAAAAGGGCAAGAAAGAAGAAAGTAAAGGAAGGGAAAGAGAAAGAAGGGGAGCAAAAAAAAAGATCTGTTATATGAAGGAAACTATATGGAGGGGCGGTGGGGAGTAAGAGGAGAAAGGCCATCCCCAGGGTAGGCTTGTTCAAACAAGAGAAGGTTTGGTCGATATCTTATCAGTTAGATTATGGGGGGCTATGGACGTAAAGTACAATCAAAGTTAGAGGGTAAGAGGTGGATTATCCAAGGGTTCCACAAGGCTTCAAATTTAGGTATTCTGTCTAGCACAGTGGCTTCAATTTTAGCATGAATTATGGCTTACATGACACAGTTGCGGGTAGCCAGTGTGCTGATTGATGGGGTTTTCCATGCCTTTGCAATAGTCTGTTTGGCTGCTGTGGTAATTTGAAGAATTAATTTGAACTGTCTGTAGGAAATGTTCAAGGGTTTCTGCTGGATCTGGTGAGATAGGAGTATCAAACAGCTTTGAGAGGACTTGAAATATTTCAGCCCAAAAAGGTATGTACCACAGGGAATTCCAACCAGATATGTATGAGGGATCCCAAGGAGTTGCAACCTCTCAAACAAAGAGGAGAGTAGTGGGGTAGGAATTGAAAGATACTAGCAGGGACCAAGTACCATCTAGTAAGGACCGTGTAATCGGTCTCTATGGCCACTACGTTTTGCGAGGATGACTTGGTAGATGCCCAAATGGTGGACCAGGAGACCGGGTCTAGAGTGAGGCCAAGGTCTCTCTCCCACTTAGTGACCTAGGGATGTGGAGTAGAACATGTTAGTTCAAGGAGTTGACTTTACAGATGAGAGATAAGGCCTCATCTATGTGGGACTGTTTTACAGGTTCTTTCAAGAAAAAAAAAAAAGGGGAGGAAAGTACAAAAGAAAGGAAGTGTTTTATCTGTAAGTAGTGAAAGAGTTCTGAGGCGGGGAGGCCATGGGTGTATTGGAGGGACTGAAACAATGTTATTTTGGATGAAGATAGTAGGTGTCAGGGATGCGGGTGTGACCAGAGATGTGTGGACTGACACAGGGAAACGCAGGCTTCAGATATGGTATAAATAAGACAATTTATTAAGACTGACAATACAAATATAAACTCAGTGCACCAAACCCCAAACTAACACAAATACATACAACAAGGTGAAACAAACCCAAACCTAAACTGGTATAGATACACAGGTACATACACATATAGAGCACAATGTAGTCAGGCAGGCCGTGTCGATAACTATCGGGCAGGTAGGTACACGAGGAGCAGGCGGAGAGAATGGTCAGGGTCACAAGCCAGGGATCAAACAGGAGAAGTCAGCAGAGGTCAGGATCAGGCAGGGTCGGCAACAAGTCAGGCAGAAACAGAAACAGGAACAGGAATGCAGGTTACAAGGTACAGGGGCCCATGGAAAAACACCACCAAGGTCTGGCCATCCCTTAAATACACCACCTGCAATCAGCCCCAGGTGATGGCTAATTGCCAAAGTGAACCTCTGGTTGTTGAGAGCACCCACTGGCCAGCCCTGGTACTGCAGCCCACAAGGCATCGTGAGTCCCACCACTATTGGCAAGTCCATTCCTGACAGTAGGTTGTGTACCTAGAGTAGGTCAGCGGAAGACCTGGCAACAAAGGAGGAGGAGGGGGAGGACCAAGCTGGGCAGAAATCAGGGTTAGCATAGGGTTGGGAGGGAACTGAAAAAGGTAATGTGTCTTGAGTCTGTCCCAAATAGCTAGGTAGTGGTGAGTGATCGGATTGAGAAGGTTGTGACGTTGGGATAGGTGTAACTATAAAAAGATAGCCACTGAAAGAGGGTCACAGTCAATGGATTCCAGTGACTCCGATGGGGGGGTTCCTTTAGTGGCGTGATATTTGGGGAGCTGAGCCACGTGAGCCGCATGATAAGCTTGGAAGGTAGGCAAACCCAGGTCACCTTTTAGTTTATGGGTGAAAAGTGTATTCTTAGGAAGACGGGGTTTAAACTTATTCCAGACATAGGAAAAAAACTCAACACAAGATGCGGAGGAAATAAGCAGGAACTGGGATGGGGAGAACCCAAAAGAGGTAAAGTATTTTTGATAGGACAGTCATTATAATGGTTGTAATACAACCTAACCAGGAAATGGGCAATGGTAACCATTCATTCATAAGAGAAGTGAGGTGGGAAAGCATGGGCGAGTAACTCGTGCTATATAGGTTTTTCAGGTTTGCTGTAAGTTTGAAATGGGATGAAGTGGGAGGACCAGGAGAAGGGAAATACAGGTTGTAGTTGGTCTTGGAGTGAGGGTGGGAGGGAGACATTCAGGGTGGTAGATTTATGTGGATTGATTTCCAGGCCTGTACAAACAACTGTAGAAGATCCGGGCTGAGATCAGGGGAGATGTCATGAAGAGCAAGACATCATCTGCAAAAAGGCAGAGTTTATGATGGATTCCCCCTATTTTGATGCCTTTGATATTACGGTCTGATTGGATAAGGATGGCTAAAGGCTTTATAGCTAGGGCAAAAAGTAGAGGAGAAAGGGAGTACCCTTGACGAGTGCCTCAAGAAATAGGAAATAAGTCCAATCTGATCCAGCATACTGAACGTATGCTCTGGGTTCAGTGTAAAGGGAGGAGATCCATCTTAAGGAATGCGAACCAAAACCTCATTTGCGTAGGGCAAAGTGGAGGTAAGGCCAGGAGACCGTGTCAAATGCTTTACAAATGTCAAGGGATAAGAAACAAGAGTGGATTTGGTGAGGAGGAGCTGTGTGAGCTAATAAAGTTGAACAACGTATATTATCACCTGCTTGACGAAAGGGTATAAGCCCTACTTGGTCCTTATGAATTAGGGAACCGATAATCTCGTTAAGATGGCTGGAGAGGATTTTTGCCAAAATTTTGATACTGAGAATAAGGACCGATATAGGGCGAAAATTGGCCCAACAGGAATGGTCAGCTTGGGGTTTGGGGATCATAGAGATAGAAGCAGTCAAGGAGTCAGAGCGGAAAGGGAGTTGAAGGCGAAGGACATAATGGGGGTTAGAAGGTCAGAAAACGTTTTGTAGTAGGTGGCAGAAAGGCTGTCAGGCCTGGGACATTTACTGGGCTTAAGGGATTTAATGGCTGTCAGAATTTCCAAGCATGAAATAGGTTTGTCCAAGTTGGCGATCTGGGGGGCTGAGAGAGTAGGAAGTTTGATGGTGGAGAAAAGAGATTCGGAATGTGTTATGTCAGGTATATGGGAGTCTGAGTAGAAGCCGGAAAGTCTGACGAAATTCTTAAAGAATTTTGAGGGGATTACTAGTGTAGGTATTTCTAGAAAGTTTCAGGTGTAACGGTTTATGTTCATGGCCGATTTTGCGAAGGGAGAGAACTAGGAACGTGTCCAGTTTATTTGCCTTCATATAAAACTTATGATGGGAACGATGTAGGGATTTTTCTGCTGACTCAGTAAAGAACAAATCTAATTCTAAACATGCTTTGTCAAAAGCTTTTCTAAAGGCTGGGGTAGGATGGGATTGAAAGGTGAGGGAGGCCTTTTGAATGGTGTTGTCAAGGCATTTATGTTGAAGTTTCTTTTCCTTTTGAATGTAAAAGGCTTGGCTGTTGCAGACCCCTCATATAACCAGTTTATGGGCCTCCAAGGGTGTTATAGGAGTTGTATCCTCTGTAGTATTGAGGGTTATGTAGTCTGAGGGCCTGGTGAATAACTAGGTTTTGTTCCGGATGGGCTAGAATACGGTGTTTAATGTACCAGGTGTGAGTAGGGGAGGGGACCGGGGAGGAAAGAGTGGGGAGAACTGCATTATGGTCGGACCATGAGATAGGAAGTATGGTTGATGAGGAGATTTGGAGAAGAACCGACTGAGAAAGATGTGATCAATCCGGGAGAATAGCTTATGTGGATATGAGTAGTGGGTGTATTGGCGTAGTGCTGGGTTACATTTGCGCCATGAATCGACTAGAGAATATTGACTCAGAAGTTGTTAGTTCAATGTGGTAGGGGTAGTCGAGACTGGGGGTGGGGACTTATCCAAGTAAGGGTATAGGACTTGGTTAGAAACTCCACAAATTAAAAGGGATCCTTTCTTATGAATGTCAATGGTAGGCATTAAGTGGGAGAGAAAGGGGGTTGGGTGCTTATTAGGGGCATAGAATGACACAACAGTGACCTCATTGTCTAGAAGGGTACCTGTCAAGATTAAGTAGAGGCCTTCTGGGTCCTTGATCTCCGATAGGAGGGTAAAAGGTGAACGGTGGAAGCCTATAAGTACTCCTCTACATTTAGAGGTTGCAGAGGCTGTGTAAGTCCGGTGCATTTGGCTGGTTGAAGGGGAAGTAGTATCGGGCTAATAAGCAAGGAGGAGTTGTTCTATGAGGGGAGATAGTTTGCCGCTATAGAGGGCAGTGCAGTTAGATTTGGAGGGTGCAAGTAAGAACATTGGACCATGCAGCACAAAGAAAGAAAGAAAGACGAGCACGTAATGCACTCAAAGGTGAACATATAATAGTCAATGCATGGTTCATGTACGGACAGAAGACTAAACTCTGGACGAATAAATACCATAGGGTCTGTATGAGTTCCAGAAGCATTTATATGGACTTTGGTTGGAGGGAAGAGAGTATCCCAGCTCTCAAAGGGGAGCGAAGGAAAGAAATGCAGTTATGTTAGTAGAACGTAATAGAGAGGCGATACTTCTGGGACTCCGGAGTAGAAGAAGAGAGAATACCAGAGATAAAACAAAAACACATAGAAACATTATAGTAGGAGAGCAGTATAGTGACCTAAACACTGGAGGTGTACAGGAAGCAACAGGGAGGGAACCTAAATGCATGAGAACTGATGATGTTCTACACGGGTAGTTGTGATAGTCCGAGAACCAAAAAAAGTGGTATGTTCATAGGCATGAGCAGGATACTTCAATCCATGGTATCTTCGTGGGTTGGGGTAGGAGAGAGGTAGTGACCTCTTTTGTGGGTATTAGCACATTTTTTAGAGCTTGGTGAGGCATGGATCTTCTGAGGGGAACTGGATGCAGAGCAGCATCTAGAGTTTTAATGCGCACGAGCTGGTGAAATAAGGTGAAGATCTTGCAGAGTGGACTGGAGGTCCTCGGAGGATTTATAGGTGTAGTGGGTGCCCTGGTGAGAAAAGCTGATGGAGAAAGGGAAACCCCAGCGACATGTTATATGGTGCTGCTGCAGGATCAGTAGGTGCGGTTTCAGGGCACGGTGTTTGGAGATGGTGTAGGCAGCCAAGTCCTGGAAGATTTGAAAGGTGTGGCCCAGCAGCATACCCTCATCTTGCTGTTGGACAGACGCATTCCTCCATCAAATCTCATCCTGTGCAGAAACAGGATCGTCTAGGTAAGCCAGTACTTGCTCCATCTGCCATAAGACCTCTGTTTTCATACTTGCAGGTGGTATCTGTCTCTCCTCTCCTGCAAACCGAACCTTGGATCCTGGTGCAGGTTTGGATGTGTTCACAGCCAGGAAACACAATCCCACCGCTTGCCACCAATGTAACGGAACCGACCCAGACTGCACTCGGGTATTTCCGTTAGACTACTGCTTCCCCCGTCTGAACACCGACCGCAGGCACCACAGCCAACCATACAAGACTAGACAACACCAGTCTGTCTGCACATGGAACTCTTTATTTAAAACTCGAACTGGCTTTTATACACTCAGGGGACAATCCCCCCTCCCTGCATAATGACCCTGGGCGGGGCAATCTATACTTAGCAACAAGAGACACACAGGTATTCAAACTTCACACCAGCAGACAGTCCCATCAGGAGGGAGGGCTGCTGGAGATACCCCCCACTAAGCGAATACACAAACACAATAGAACAATGGGATACAACCACATGGCATTAAACAATCCACAACCCCACCCCCAATATTAGGACAGATAAACCTGTACCACTAACAGGCACAGGGTGACTTACACATAAGAGGGATATGGGAAGCTGAGACAGGGGTCTCCCCACCTCTCCAAAGTGAGCTGGGTTCCATGGGCCCCCCACCCAAAATGACTCCCGTTACAATCCCTCTGTACGCCGACTCCTGGGGATGACCCCTCTGTGCGCCGGCTCTTGTGGATGACCCCTCTGTGCGCTGACTCCTGCGGATGACCCCTCTGTGCATCGACTCCTGTGGATGATCCCTCTGTGCTAAGACTCCTGTGGATGACCCCTCTGTGTGCAGACTCCTGTGGATGATCCCTCTGTGTGCTGACTCCTGCGGATGACCCCTCTGTGCGCTGACTCCTGTGGATGATCCCTCTGTGTGCAGACTCCTACAGATGATCCCTCTGTACGCAGATTGCTGCTGATGATCCCTCTGTACTCAGATTCCTGCTGATGATCCCTCTGTGTGCAAACTCCTGTAGATGATCCCTCTGTGTGCCGACTCCTGCAGATGATCCCTCTGTGCTGAGACTCCTGCAGATGATCCCTCTGTGCTAAGACTCCTGAGGATGATCCCTCTGTGTGCCGACTCCTGCAGATGATCCCTCTGTGCTGAGACTCCTGAGGATGATCCCTCTATGCACAGACTCCTGCAGATGACCCCTCTGTGCACAGACTCCTGCAGATGACCCCTCTGTGCACAGACTCCTGCAGATGACCCCTCTGTGCACAGACTCCTGCAGATGATCCCTCTGTGTGCCGACTCCTGCAGATGATCCCTCTGTGCACAGACTCCTGCAGATGATCTCTCTGTGCGCAGACCCCTGCAGATTGACCACTGTCTCTGCTCTGCCGCCTGCACTGGTGAGAATGATGGAAGCTTCCAGCCTGAAGCTGCCACTGTTTTGCTGCTATTTCCCACAGACCGAGCTGCTCTCTCCTCACACTTAATTGCTGAAGAAGGAAGGCCTTTCATTTTACCATCAAGAAATGCGGCTCCAGCATGTGGTGCAAATCAGCCTGTGCGCCAGATATGAAAAAAGTCCCTCTATTCTACACCTAGCAGGCACTTACTACAGGAGACAGTCAGAGACTGCAGACATAGTACAGGAGATGACCAGAGACTGCGGACACAGTACAGGGGATGACCAGAGACTGCGGACACAGTACAGGAGATGACCAGAGACTGCGGACACAGTACAGGAGATGACCGGAGACTGCGGACACAGTACAGGAGATGACCAGAGACTGCGGACACAGTACAGGAGATGACCAGAGACTGCGGACACAGTACAGGGGATGACCAGAGACTGCGGACACAGTACAGGAGATGACCAGAGACTGCGGACACAGTACAGGAGATGGTCAGAGACTGCGGACACAGTACAGGAGATGACCAGAGACTGCGGACACAGTTCAGGAGATGACCAGAGACTGCGGACACAGTACAGGAGATGACCAGAGACTGCGGACATAGTACAGGAGATGACCAGAGACTGCAGACATAGTACAGGAGATGACCAGAGACTGCAGACACAGTACAGGAGATGACCAGAGACTGCGGACACAGTTCAGGAGATGACCAGAGACTGCGGACACAGTACAGGAGATGACCAGAGACTGCAGACATAGTACAGGAGATGGTCAGAGACTGCGGACATAGTACAGGAGATGACCGGAGACTGCGGACACAGTACAGGAGATGACCAGAGACTGCGGACACAGTTCAGGAGATGACCAGAGACTGCGGACACAGTACAGGAGATGACCAGAGACTGCGGACACAGTTCAGGAGATGACCAGAGACTGCGGACATAGTACAGGAGATGGCGGACACAGTACAGGAGATGACCAGAGACTGCAGACACAGTACAGGAGATGACCAGAGACTGCGGACACAGTACAGGAGACGGTCAAAGACTGCAGACACAGTAGAGGAGACTGTCAGAGACTGCAGACACAGTAGAGGAGACTGTCAGAGACTGCATTTGTGCGATGATGCCTGAACCCAGTGTAAAGTGTAGAATATTGCTGGGCGGCTCCACTCTACTTATAGATCCAGTCAGAAATCCTCCTTACAAAGTGGAACAAGTGACAGGAGGCAGCAGCACTTCCAATCTTCCCGTCTTACAGAACAGACAAGTAGTGAAGAGCCGTGCAGGACAGTAAACAGTTGATGAATCTGTGAGGCTGCCAGGCAGAACCAGCAGTAAATCCTCCAAAGCAACCATCCAACCATGTGTCCAGCGATGGTCCCGGGTCCCCGGTGATGCCGGCCATCTTCTCGGCGTGTTCAGGAGCCGGTTAGATTCGGCAGTTATAAAAGAAGAGTGCAGAGTGAGAGAAGACAGAGGGGGGTTGTATGTGTCCCGTGTGAGCTGCACGCTGCCTGAACACGGAGAAGATCTGTCAAAGTGAAAGGGCCTGGGGCCCCTACAGGAGGTCCAGAGGTCCCCCTTATCAGCGGCCCTGATCGTGACCCTGCAGATGGAAGAGCCGGGAGCTGTCACTTGGGATCCCCTTCTCTTCTCCACACTGATGCCAGCAATCACCAGTTGCCAGACTCCTCCAACATCTGAGACAGACCATGGAAATGAGGCTGATCAGGAGAGATCGAGACATTTCCTGAATGGATGATTGAAGTAGAGTCTCTATGCCGGAGGATGGACAGCTCAGTCACACAGAAGACCTCCACACCTTAAACACCAAAGTGAAGTATCGGAAATCTACAGCCAAACATACCGAAAACTGCCATCGGCAAAACAATCTGCACATTCTTGGCCTACCAGAGGGCTCTGAGGACACGGACCTCACTCCTTCACTGAGAACCTGCTTGGAGCTGTTCTGCCAAGGGCCAAGTATTCCCCCTTTGCAGTAGAAAGAACGCATCCCATTCCCCCAACCTGAGGCCCATCGGGGCCCCTCCTGGCACAATTTGTAAACTTCTACATTTCGGGGATTTGGTGTTCAGAGAAGCACACAATCAGGGGGAACCGCTGTATGAAAACACCAAACTTCTCAGATTCCCCAATTACTCCATGGAAGCCCAGCGTCTGAGGAAATCCTTGGACCACATTAGAGCCGAGCTGCATTCTAAGGCCCCATTCACACCGGAGCGTTTTATAGCACAAAGCTCAACGCTCCGAAACACTCGGGGAAAATCAATATTACTCCATGGAGACGGGTCACATCTCCACTCCAAGTCACCTGAAGCAGAACGCCTGAAGCTCAAAAAAGTTTTGGAGCTACATTTGTAGCTGAAATTGGGCAGATTTATGTGTTTTTGGTGTGTTTTTAGTTCCATAGAAAATAAAACAAACTCCCAATTGGCACGGTTTAATGCGCGCTTTCAGTGATAATATATGAATAAATAAATGTCAAATAAATACACATAAATAAAAAAAAACCTTGATAGATAAATTTATTATTACAAGTATTTATTTATGATTATTTTAATGTATTTGTGTATTTATTTGACATTTATTCATTATTGTTATTATCACCCTAACAAAAAAGAAATAAATAGAAGGAAAAAAATAAAATAATAAATAAAATACTATAAATAAATGAATAATAGTAAATAATAAATAAAATACTGACCCCAATCCAAATGTTAACCTCCAATCCTAACCCTAATCTAACCCCTAACAAAATAATATTACATTACAACTAATAATAATAAAAACTAAAAGCTGATGGGAAAACTTAAAAAACACGGAAAAAACTAGCAACAAATGATGCAATAGATGATATGTTCCTCTATTGCTTAATACAACAAAATGGTAAAGCTCAAAAACGGCTAAAAACGCTGTATAAAAATGTGCTAAAATCGTGAAATATGTGAAAAAATGCTATGCTCAGATGTGAATGGAGCCTAACGGCCTGAAATACAGCATGCTCTTCCCTGCAAATCTCAGGATCTAAGAAGGCTGATTCTTCACCTCTCCTGAAGAAGCTGCCTTCTGTTTAGTCTCCACTATGAGGCCTCTCTTGTTGGATGGCAGTTTTACCATTTGCACATTTACATATTTGTTACAGTTGATGCTTAGTACCCCCAGTTTCATGGATGATCTGAACCCCATTTATATTCTGGATACAGTCTGTCATAGGAGACTTTTCCCCACCAGTTCCCTCCATACCTCTTGCACATTGTTCCTTCTGCAACATTCAATAAACATTTTTACCTTTTATAAAAATCATCTTCCATGGTGTGCATTGTGTCTGCTCAGTATTTCTGTCTGTTATCTGTGAAATAATGAAACCTAAACATCTTATTTCCCAAGTCCAATCCTGGCCGCGTGAATCTCAAATTCTCATCCAGTCATCTTACATGAGAACATGTTCCCCCCTGCCTTGTCCCTCACCATCCCCCCTCCTGTGTCAGTGTGCAGGGGGGGGGAGGGGTGCAGAGGGATATTGTAGACTGCTGGTCTGTAGAAAGCATGGTGGGAGAGGAGGGGGAGGGGTATTAGGAATGTCATGTATGTCAGCTGTGCTGGATCATTAGCGGGCCCCAGAGCTGCATTCCGGACAGTTCAGTGTACAGACAGAGGGGGGGAGGGGGGGTTACAAAAGGCAGACAGGCTGTTCACTTTTCAAGGGAAGTTGCACCTTTCAGAGAAGCTTTCCCGATCATAGTGATTGTGAGGAAATATGACTCTGTAGATTGCTTGCCAATGATTGGATGATGGAGGTCAGCAGGAGTCCACCTCATTCATTAACCCCTCGTCTGCCGAGGTCCATTTATAAATGTTCTTGTTATCCCTCCTGTAATAGTAATAAAGTTGAATGAACATTTTTTATGAAAAATCAAATTGTAATAAAATCAATAAAAATAATTAAACAAGGGGTAAAGCAAACCTGTCCTTGGTGCGCATCACATATGTGAATGCAAGCATGCGCATAGGGCACACATGTGTACAGAAACAGCAATTGTGTGGCACATGTGAGGTATCGCCGACAACTCTGACTGACACCAATAATTCTCGGGGTGTCATTCAAGGGTAACTCTAAACTGATGACCTGGAAAGGCTTTGAAAGTGCCACATATGGAAGATTTTAGGTACTGCAGTTTTTCTCTCTCTCCTGGGTACGCACAATTAGCAGCTTTGACACGTTTGGTATCTATTTGCTCATCACATCATCTTTTCTATCTTCCCAACAATGAGGAGAAATATTGTGTTGGTGTCACTAAGATTCATTGTATTTGTTCCTGGAAATACGCATTTGATGAACAGCCGAGCAAATATTGTGCAGTATGAAAGATTGTATCAGCCGCCATTGTTTACTATGAATGACTGGAAACCCACCAATCAGCTCTCTATTCTCTGAAAGCAGAGACCCTGAAGAATGAAGAGGCAGCAGTTGCACTTTTTATGGCGCACAATATTTGCTCGGCTATTTCATCAAACCCAAATTTTCAGGAAAAAAATACAACAAAATGATTTTAGTGCAAACACAATAAAATACCCAATTTATTGGTGAAATATAAAAGATGGGGCTGCATGGAGTAAGTAGATACCAAACATGTCCATCCTTAGAACTGCATCCGCCTGGGAAATCACACAAATCTATGGCCTCCAAACATTCACCACAAATCACCCTTTAAAAGTCTTCACAGGTCATCGTCATGAATGATGGTCCTAGAATTCTTCATGTCCCTCTGACGTGTGCGCTGACACCTCACATGTGTGACACCATTTATGTCTCCATACATGCTGGGCGTTTGTATCACGATGTGGACATGGGTGAATGCCGGAGATTCAACATTTTTTAAAATTGTTTTTATTTGTTGTTTACTCAAGGCCTAACAAGTCAGCTATGTGGTAGCATGAGCAGGTGACAGGTCCTCTTTATGGAGACATTGGATGTCTATGGACCCCCAATGTCTCCCTTGCCCTCCAATGCAGCTGATCAAGGGCCTGAAATACAGCACAGTGGTTGTACAGAGGGGTGGATGGGGGCAGTGGGGAGACAGAGGGATGGACAGGGGGAAGTAGGCGGACAGAGGGGTGGATGGGCTGCAGTAGGAGGACAGAGGGGTGGACAGGGGGGCAGTAGGTGGACAGAGGGGGTGGAAGGGGGGCAGTGGGGGCTATGAGCAGACAGAGGGGGGACAGAGAGTTGGGCAGGGGGGTAGTGGGGGGACAGGGGGGTGTACGGGGGCAGTGGGGGGACAGATCGGTGGACAGGGGGACAGTTGGTATAAGATGGGGGACAGGGGGGCAGTGGGGGGCAGAGTGGTGGATGGGGGGCAGCGGGGTGACAGAGTCGGGGAAGGGGGGAACAGGGGGGCAGTGGGGGGACAGAGGGATAGTGGGGGACAGAGGGGGGACAGGGGGACAGTGGGGGGATAGAGGAGTGGATGGGGGGCAAGGGGGAGCCAGAGGGGTGGGGAGGAATTGGAGAGACAGAGAGGTGTACAGGGGGGCAGTAAGGGGACAGAGGGGTGGATGGGGGGCAGTGAGGGTTAAACAGAGGGCAGTGGGGGGACAGAGGGGTGTATGGAGGGCAGTAGGGCAGTGAGGGGACATTGGGGGGACAGATAGATGAATGGGGGCAGTTGGAGGAAAGAGTGGTGGACTTGGGGACAGAGGGAGGGGCAGGGGGACAGAGGGAGGGGCAGGGGGATAGTAGAGGGATAGATGGGTGGACGAGGAGCAGTGGGGGGACAGAGGGGTGGTTAGGGGGACAGTGGGGGGGACAGAGCAGTGGACAGGGGGGCAGTAGGGGAACAGATAGATGGATGGGGGCGGTTGGGGAACAGGGGGCATTGGGGGGACAGAGTGGAGGACAGGGGGGAAGGGGGGACAGAGGGGTGGACAGGGGGATAGTGGAGGGATAGAGGGGCAGACAAGGAGCAGTGGGGGGACAGACAGGTGGACAGGGGGTAGTGGGGGGGCAAAGGGGTGGATGGGGGCAGTAGGTGGATAGAGGGGTGGACATAGGAGAGGACAGGAAGGCAGTGGGGGAACAGAGGGGGGACAGGGGGTCAATGGGGGACAGAGGAGTGGACAGGGGGACATAGGGGTGAATGGAGGGCAGTGGAGGCAGTGAGGGGACAGAGGAGAGGACAGGGGGCAGTGGGGGACAGAAGGGTTGATGGGGACAGAGGGCTGGATGGGGTTACAAAGGGGTGGACGGGGCAGTGGAGGGACAGAGGGGAGGACAGGGGGCAGTGGGGGACAGAAGGGTTGATGGGAGGCAGTGGGGGAACAGGGGTGGATGGGGGTTAATGGAGTGAATTTGGAAATTAATACCTGGCTGATGGTGTCCTGCCCTGTTCTGGAGGTGGAAGTGGAGCTCCTCTGATGACTCTTCTCTGGTCGGGTTCCTCCTCTCCGGTCAGGTTCCTCTTCTCTGGTCGGGTTCCTCTCTTCTGGTCAGGTTCCTCCTCTCTGGTCAGGTTCCTCTCCTCTGGTTGGATTCCTCCTCTCTGGTTGGGTACCTCCTCTCTTCTGACTTCTGACTCTGGGTTAATCAGCCGAGTTTCCATCCGGAAATACAACACATGACATCACTTCCCAAGTTGGGTTCTGTCTTCCGGGAATTTCCATTGGCTGAGTGATCTCTTCATTTCCCATATGAGACCAGCATGCAGAAACCGAACGCTCATTCCTCCGATATTCTCATGGTGTGTACGGTGGGATCGGACTAGGAGAACGGGGTCTCGGTGATTTCTCAGGCTGGGATGAAATGTGGTGTCAGGTGGGGGGTGGTAAATTCAGGAGGGGGGGGTAGCAGCCGTCCATGGCAGAGAGGACAGACAGAACAACAGCTGCACAAAGTTCCCGGATCCAGAGCCGTGCAGAACATTCACCAGCTGATAGATACAACATTTCCCCAGTTTCTAAAATATGAGTGCAGAGCTAAAAAATGCACGTCATAAATTCCATAAACGCATGTGACTTAAACGCATATGTGAGTAAAGTGCTGAAAGTGCAATATTAATAGAACTAGTTCAAGATGACATAAAATGCAATAAAAGAAGTTCATCAGAGCATTTGTGAATGTAAAACGTCTCTTGTGCAAAGATATCAGCTGAAGAGATGCCTATGATTGGCCGTGACGTTATCCGGGAAGAGTAACGGTGTAAAAGCTTGTAAAAGGAAATCCCCCCCCGGGACGGACGTACACTCACCAGACCATCAATTATAATGTGCATTGATTAGAATACATGGCACATCTGGGGGTGCAGTGGTATGCTGTCAGCTACGGGGTCATCCGTCCATCCGTCAGGGTGGGTGCCTGGTGGTCCTGGGGGGAATGAGCTCAGCCACAGGAGCCACAAAGGTGCTTATAGTGTAGTATTTTATGTAAGGTAATAATAGGAAGTAACATAAAAACGTATCCATGTGGAGTACTAAAATAAATAGATAAATAAAGTACCAAAATGGCCGCCGCTCACCAGTAGTGGCAGCTAGAGGTCAGCAATAGGGCTCCACCCAACGCGTTTCGTGTAATAACACCTCCTCAGGGGTGTACCCATTGATGAACGTATTTTATTGCATTTTATGTCATCTTGAACTAGTTCTATTAATACTGCACTTTCAGCACTTTACTCACACATGTGTTTATGGAATTTATGACATGCATTTTTTAGCGCTGCACTAATATTTTAGCAATTGTGATTCTGGGACTGTGACCTATACCCCGAGTGCCGGCTGCTTTTCATTCATTTGAATATATATCATTGTAATTTCATATACTGCATTTAGCGCTCGCTCTATTATCTTTTCTACAAACATTTCCCCAGAATTGCGGCTCCTCCTTCGGTGTCACCAGTCGGGTTTTTGGGGTTTTCTTCATTGTTTTACAGCAGCAATAAAATAAATTCCCCATAAATGCTGTTCCTCCGAACAATAATAAAAGGGTTTATAGCGCACCAAGCGCAGACGTATTGCACCCGAGCACCAAATTCCCATCCCACACTCTGAGATAAAAAGTCATAAAAATCCCCCAAAAAGTCACCATCATGTCAGAAAGGAGAGGCGGGGTCTCCCAGGCAGCTCAGAGAGGGCGGGCAGCCTGTGTACCCACTGTGACAAGTGGTGGTGGTGGACATGGTGCAGGCAGGGCACGCCTGGCCTTTGTTTCCTCTGCTGGCCGTGTTATTCAGCCAGAACATGCAGAAGAGGTGGGGGAGGGGAGAAGTCAGCCATCCTCATCCACCTCCTCCTCTGTCACCCCGGATCATACTTCTCCTTCCACCGCAGCGGACAAAGCCCACGTCACCGCTAGCCACGCCTATTTCTTGACATCTGACCACCAAATGTCAGACCTGTTGTCGCATTGCAGCGAGTGCTGGGCGGGTCAGTGGGCGTCGTCTGACGATGGAAACATTTTTTGTCTTTTTTATTATTAATAAAGGATTCGTCATAAACTGTTGTTGTGATTTTTGTTCAATAAAGGAATTGTTCAAAGTCTGGAGTCTTTATTTTTCACCCCTTACTCATTCCCAAGGGGGGGCAGCATCAGGGTGCCCCCTTATTTAAAGGGGTACCCTGATACTAATGAGCCCCCCAACAGCATACCCCCACAACCACCAGGCAAGGGTTGTGGGGAAGAGGTCCTTGTCCTCATCGGTTTGGGGACACCATCCCAATGCTGAGGGTACGTTGCCACAGGGAGGGTGGGTGCCCTCGCTCCCCCCATTATTTAGGGGTGGGGTTCCCATTAAAAGTCCCACAAGGCCTAAAGGGTCCTGGCTTCTTAAAAAGTCTGCTATGGATTGGGAGGCCCTCCTAACCTTCCTACCACACCTAATGGGTCTGTTATGGATTGGGGGGGGGCCCTCCTAACCTTCCTACCACACCTAATGGGTCTGCTATGGATTTGGGGGCCCTCCTAACCTTTTGACCACACCTAATGGATCTACTATGGATTGGGGGGCCCTCCTAACCTTCTTAGAACACCTAACGGGTCTGCTATGGATTGGGGGGGCCTCCTAACCTTTCAACCACACCCAATAGGTTTTCTATGGATTGGGGGGCCTCCTAACCTTTCAACCACACCCAATAGGTCTGCTATGGATTGGGGGGTTCCTCCAAACCTTCCTACCGCACCTAATGGGTCTGCTATGGATTGGGGGGCCCTCCTAACCTTCCTACCGCACCTAATGGGTCTGCTATGGATTGGGGGGTCCCTCCTAACCTTCCTACCACACCTAATGGGTCTGCTATGGATTGGGGGGGTCCTCCTGACCTTCCATCCACACCTAATTGGTCTGCTATGGATTGGGGGTCCCCCCTAACCTTCCTACCACACCTAATGGGTCTGCTACGGATTGGTGGGGTCCTCCTAACCTTCCTTCCACACCTAATTTGTCTGCTATGGATTGGGGGTCCCCCTAACCTTCCTATCACACCTAATGGGTCTGCTATGGATTGGGGGGTCCCTCCTAACCTTCCTACCACACCTAATGGGTCTGCTGTGGATTTGGGGGTCCCTCCTAACCTTCCTACCACACCTAATGGGTCTGCTATGGATTGGGGGTCCCCCTAACCTTCCTACCGCACCTAAAGGGTCTGCTATGGATTGGGGGGCCCTCCTAACCTTCCGACCACACCCAATAGGTCTGCTATGGATTGGGGGGTTCCTCCTAACCTACCTACCGCACCTAATGGGTCTGCTCTGGATTGAGGGTCCCCCTAACCTTCCTACCATACCTAATGGGTCTGCTGTGGATTGGGGTCCCTCCTAACCTTCCTACCACACCTAACGGGTCTGCTATGGATTGGGGGGCCCTCCTAACCTTTTGACCACACCTAATGGATCTGCTATGGATTGGGGGGCCCTCCTAACCTTCCTACCGCACCTAACGGGTCTGCTATGGATTGGTGGGCCCTCCTAACTTTCCGACCACACCCAATGGGTCTGCTATGGATTGGGGGGTTCCTCCTAACCTTTCTACTGCACCTAATGGGTCTGCTATGGTTTTGGGGGTGATCCTAACCTTCCTACCACACCTAATGGGTCTGCTATGGATTTGGGGGTGATCCTAACCTTCCGACCACACCCAATGGGTCTGCTATGGATTGGGGGTCCTCCTAACCTTCCTAACACACCTAATGGGTTTGCTATGGATTGGGGGTCCTCCTAACCTTCCTTCCACACCTAATGGGTTTGCTATGGATTGAGGGGCACTCCTAGAATTCCTACCACACATAATGGTTCTGCTATGGATTGAGGGTCCTCCTAACCTTCCTACCACACATAATGGGTCTGCTATGGATTGGGGGGGGGTCTTCCTAACCTTCCTACCACACCTATTGGGTCTGCAATGGATTGGGGGGCCCTCCTAACCTTTTTTTTTTAAATAAAATCCATACTTTGTACAGATGATACATAGTCACGGGTAGTTTAGCCCCTCCCCCGGCATGATATTTAAAGGGATTTATCTTTTTTTTAATGTACTGCTCTTATCAAAATGTTACTTTTTGGAAGCCAATTTCCCGGATGTGGGGACCCCCGCACCCCTTTCATGGCCAATAACTGGCATATTCACCTCCACAATGGGCCCTTGTGAATGGACAAGTTGTGGTCCCATAGACTTGCAATGAGTTGGAGATTGGTGGTGGATCGCGGGCGCTATACAGCGTGATTGCCATTCTTAGACATAAATAGGAGGGAGAGGATGTCCATGCTGTAAGCCCTGGACCCTTTTGACAAAGTGCATCGCACGAAACGCGTCAAGGGGGGCTACAGCACATGGACATCTAAGCCACCGCAGGTGGCCAACATTTATTCTTGCGGTCAGTACTTTTGCCTGTTTACTTCATATATATTTGGAAATAAAGCTTTTTTATGCAGTATCACGCTATGGGATGTCCCTTATTGCTCTCTATGAGCATCACCCTTCTAGTACCAAGCTTAAGGAGAGACTCCGAGAGGTATCAAACTTAAGGAGGAACCCCAGATAAACCAAACCTAAGGAGGGACCCCAGAAGTGAACCAGGGAATCCGGCCAGGAGGGATCTCTAGTGAGAGTGCAGCCTAACCTGAGACCAAAGGACCCTGACGCACTTGATGAAAAAAGGAATTTTCTCTTCATGCGTTTATTGAACGCACTTCTGGTAAGTGCGTATTTCACTCATTTCCTGGTTACCTGTGGATTAATTATCCTGAAAAAAGGAGACACGACAGAATTTGCATTCTTTGTGTGATTCCGGGACGTTTAATATATCCATAATAACTTCTGTATTTTAGATATTGATATTAATATAGTAGTATTGACATTATTAGCGCTGCACCTTTTTCTCTTTATACTATTGGTGGTGGATCCTTCATTAGGGTGGAACGTTCCATGGAGAAGTGAACACGGGGGAGGTCAGCCCATCACTACGGGGGAGGTCAGCCCATCACTACGGGGGAGGTCAGCCCATCACTACGGGGGAGGTCAGCCCATCACTACGGGGGAGGTCAGCCCATCACTACGGGGGAGATCAGCCCATCACTACGGGGGAGGTCAGCCCATCACTACGGGGGAGGTCAGCCCATCACTACGGGGGAGGTCAGCCCATCACTACGGGGGAGGTCAGCCCATCACTACGGGGGAGGTCAGCCCATCACTACGGGGGAGGTCAGCCCATCACTACAGAGGAGACATTGCTGTCTACACACCCAGGTTTGGTGGGTCTACTATAGTGTCCGGCTGGATGTTCCTTGTGATCGGTGAGGGCCAACCACGCCACACAATGCACTGCGCCCTGACCCGATTGTGATTGGCCAAAGCATCGCACCTGTCCTGTGCCCATGGTGAAGGCTTCTATGTCAGGTATTGGCCATAAAAAGGGTCTGGGGCCCCTGGGGGCCCTCGAAGACAGGGATCAGGGAAATGTTGTCACAAAGTACCATTCTTAAAGGGGCAGTCAGTCTTCATCACTAAAAGTAAAAAAAATGAAATATTCCTTTAAACCTCATTCCTGGTGGGGATGGGAGGGGGGTCCCCTAAACTGCCTGAAAAGTCCCCCATCTAAACAATGTATGGAACCGGCTGCAGCAGGACCCCTCCCCCCCAATCCATACCACCTCCCCCCAAATCCATACCATACCCATAGATCTGATAGGAAGGTTAGGAGGGGCCCCACAGTGGCTTACCAGGCCAAATGACCTCAACATGAGGATGGTGTCACCAAACCAATGGAGACAAGGGCCTCTTCAATACAACCCTGGCCCGGTGGTTGTCAAGGACATACTACTCCACTGACACCAATGTATGGGACATACTTCTCCACTGACACCAATGTAAGGGACATACTACTCCACTGACACCAATATAAGGACATACTACTCCACTGACACCAATGTATGGGACATACTACTCCACTGACACCAATGTAAGAGATATACTACTTCACTGACACCAATGTAAGGACATACTACTCCACTGACACAAATGTAAGGACATACTACTCCACTGACACAAATGTAAGGACATACTACTCCACTGACACCAATGTAAGAGAGATACTACTCCACTGACACCAATGTAAGATAGATACTATTCCACTGACACCAATGTAAGGACATACTACTCCATTGACACCAATGTAAGTGAGGTACTACTCCACTGATACCAATGTAAGAGAGATACACCACTGACACCAATGTATGGGAGGTACTACTCCACTGACACCAATGTAAGATAGATACTATTCCACTGACACCAATGTATGGGAGGTACTACTCCACTGACACCAATGTATGGGAGGTACTACTCCACTGACACCAATGTAAGGGACATACTACTCCACTTACACCAATGTAAGGACATACTACTCCACTGACACCAATGTAAGAGACATACTACTCCACTGACACCAATGTATGTAAAAAGGCAAAATGTTTGGTGTGCTCCTCGGTGTCAGTGAACTCCCCTCCTATCAGCTAGTGAATGTTCTGCACGACTCTGGATCCGGGAACTTTGTGCAGCTGTTGTTCTGTCTGTCTTCCTCTCTGCCATGGACAGCTGCTGCCCCCTCCTGCATTTACCACCCCCCTCCCCCTCCACCTGACACCACATTTCATCCCAGCCCGAGAAAACACAGAGACCCCGTTCTGCAGGCTGGGACTGGGAGAGATCAGATTCCGGGACTGGCAGAGGGAAGTCATATAATCGCAGCACTGATTACTGACACCACGCATGTCATGTAAGTGGCATTCTACTCCACTGACACCAATGTAAGGGACATAATACTCCACTGACACCAATGTAAGAGACATACTTCTCCACTGACACCAATGTAAGGGACATACTACTCCACTGACACCAATGTAAGGACATACTACTCCACTGACACCAATGTAAGGGACATACTACTCCACTGACACCAATGTAAGAGACATACTACTCAACTGACACCAATGTAAGGGACATACTATTCCAGTGACACCAATGTAAAGGACATACTACTCCACTGACACCAATGTAAGGGACATACTTACCCCACTGACACCAATGTAAGGGACATACTATTCCACTGACACCAATGTAAGGGACATACTATTCCACTGACACCAATGTAAGGGACATACTACTCCACTGACACCAATGTAAGAGACATACTATTCCACTGACACCAATGTAAGAGACATACTACTCCACTGACACCAATGTAAGGACATACTACTCCACTGACACCAATGTAAGAGACATACTACTCCACTGACACCAATGTAAGGGACATACTACTCCACTGACACCAATGTAAGGGACATACTAATCCACTGACACCAATGTAAGAGAGATATACTACTCCACTGACACCAATGTAAGATAGATACTACTCCACTGACACCAATGTAAAGGATATATTACTCCACTGACACCAATGTAAGAAATGTACTACTCCACTGACACCAATGTAAAGGATATATTACTCCACCGACACCAATGTAAGGGACATACTACTCCACTGACACCAATGTAAGGGACATACTACTCCACTGACACCAATGTAAGAGACATACTACTCCACTGACACCAATGTAAGGACATACTACTCCACTGACACCAATGTAAGAAATGTACTACTCCACTGACACCAATGTAAAGGATATATTACTCCACAGACACCAATGTAAGGGACATACTACTCCACTGACACCAATGTAAGGGACATACTACTCCACTGACACCAATGTAAGGGACATAGTACTCCACTGACACCAATGTAAGGACATACTACTCCACTGACACCAATGTAAGAGACATACTTCTCCACTGACACCAATGTAAGAGACATACTACTCCACTGACACCAATGAAACATGCACACATCACCCCCATACTTAAAAAGCCCTCCCTGGACCCCAATGACCCGAATAACTTCAGACCCATCTCCCTGCTCCCATTTACAGCCAAACTCCTCGAGCGCCTCGTCTACACCCACCTAAGCCAAAATTTGCACCTTCCTAACCCCAGAAACCACTAAACAGCTCATCCCCTCCCTCATCATATCACGACTCGACTACTGCAACTCCCTCCTCACTGGCCTGCCTCACCACAGGCTATCCCCTCTTCAGTCCATCCTGAATACGGCTGCCAGACTCATTCACCTTTCCAACCGCTCCATCTCCGCCACCCCCCTCTGCCAATCCCTCCACTGGCCTCCACTCAGTGTCCTCCACCCCTCTCTGCCAATCCCTCCACTGGCCTCCACTCAGTGTCCTCCACCCCTCTCTGCCAATCCCTCCACTGGCCTCCACTCAGTGTCCTCCACCCCCCTCTGCCAATCCCTCCCTGGCCTCTGCTCAGTTTCCGCCACCCTTCTCTGCCAATCCCTCCACTGGCCTCCACTCAGTGTCCTCCACCCCTCTCTGCCAATCCCTCCACTGGCCTCCACTCAGTGTCCTCCACCCCCCTCTGCCAATCCCTCCCTGGTCTCCGCTCAGTTTTCGCCACCCTTCTCTGCCAATCCCTCCACTGGCCTCCACTCAGTGTCCTCCACCCCTCTCTGCCAATCCCTCCACTGGCCTCCACTCAGTGTCCTCCACCCCTCTCTGCCAATCCCTCCACTGGCCTCCACTCAGTGTCCTCCACCCCTCTCTGCCAATCCCTCCACTGACCTCCACTCAGTGTCCTCCACCCCCCTCTGCCAATCCCTCCACTGACCTACACTCAGTGTCCTCCATCCCCCTCTGCCAATCCCTCCACTGGCCTCCATTCAGTGTCCTCCACCCCCCTCTGCCAATCCCTCCACTGGCTTCCGATTGCACAACGGATCAAATTCAAAATCCTAACACTGACGTACAAAGCCGTCCACCATACTGCCCCGAACTACATCACCGACCTAATATCCAAGTACCACCCAACGCGCACACTCCGCTCCTCACAAGACCTCCTTCTCTCTAGTTCCCTTGTCTCCTCCTTCTCTCTAGTTCCCTGGTCTCCTCCTTCTCTCTAGTTCCCTGGTCTCCTCCTTCTCTCTAGTTCCCTGCTCTCCTCCTTCTCTCTAGTTCCCTGATCTCCTCCTTCTCTCTAGTTCCCTGGTCTCCTCCTTATCTCTATTTCCCTGGTCTCCTCCTTCTCTCTAGTTCCCTGGTCTCCTCCTTCTCTCTAGTTCCCTGGTCTCCTCCTTCTCTCTAGTTCCCTGGTCTCCTCCTTCTCTCTAGTTCCCTGGTCTCCTCCTCCCCTCTAGTTCCCTGGTCTCCTCCTCCCCTCTAGTTCCCTGGTCTCCTCCTTCTCTCTAGTTCCCTGGTCTCCTCCTCCCCTCTAGTTCCCTGGTCTCCTCCTCCCCTCTAGTTCCCTGGTCTCCTCCTTCTCTCTAGTTCCCTGGTCTCCTCCTCCCCTCTAGTTCCCTGGTCTCCTCCTCCCACGCCCTCCTCTAGGACTTCCCCAGGGTGTCTCCCATCCTCTGGATATAGAAATCTAGGGCGTGGCTGTATTTCGATGGCAGTAAGTGCTGTGACCATGTACACCTTCCACGCTGTCTGTGTTGGACACCATTTCCACGTAAAGCTGGCATTGTTCTACCCCAAAGCTGCGCTGTGTTGGAACACAAATATTGCTGCTGTGAAGTGAAGGAGCACAAAGATCTGTGAAAGCCGACATTTAAAGGGGACTATGGAGATGGGACCTCTGCATGTTCCTGCAAGGAAAGAGTCCGTCACATTGGTGACCATTGTCCTTCACAGACACCTTGGCTGATCACCGCAAATAGGAGCCCCACAAGGAGATCTACTGAAGGAAGGAAGCGGCCCATAAGAGGTAAGGATCCAGGGTGTTGGCCCCTAGGGGTCACTGGGGGGAGGGGGCAATCTAGCCCCAATAGGAGAAGATTTTGGCCCAATCATTGTTGCACAGAGTGGACAGTTGTTTGCACTGTTTTGGCTCTATAGCACTTTATGTATAGAAAGGTTTATAAATACCTCGTTATTATGTATACAGTAGGTGTGTGAGCACGGGATGGCATGTTTACACACGTGTTCTATGTATTTACAGCGTGAACACGCATGTCCATTATTATACAGTAGGTGTGTGAGCACGGGAGTTCATGTTTACACATGTGTTCTATGTATTTACAGTGTGAACACGCGTGTCCATTATTTATACAGTAGGTGTGTGAGCACGGGAGTTCAGGTTTACACACGTGTTCTATGTATTTACAGTGTGAACACGCGTGTCCATTATTTATACAGTAGGTGTGTGAGCACGGGAGTTCATGTTTACACATGTGTTCTATGTATTTACAGTGTGAACACGCGTGTCCATTATTTATACAGTAGGTGTGTGAGCACGGGAGTTCATGTTTACACACGTGTTCTATGTATTTACAGCGTGAACACGCGTGTCCATTATTTATACAGTAGGTGTGTGAGCACGGGAGTTCATGTTTAAACACGTGTTCTATGTATTTACAGTGTGAACACGCGTGTCCATTATTTATACAGTAGGTGTGTGAGCACGGGAGTTCATGTTTACACACGTGTTCTATGTATTTACAGTGTGAACACGCGTGTCCATTATTTATACAGTAGGTGTGTGAGCACGGGAGTTCATGTTTACACACGTGTTCTATGTATTTACAGCGTGAACACGCGTGTCCATTATTTATACAGTAGGTGTGTGAGCACGGGAGTTCATGTTTACACACGTGTTCTATGTATTTACAGCGTGAACACGCGTGTCCATTATTTATACAGTAGGTGTGTGAGAACGGGAGTTCATGTTTACACACGTGTTCTATGTATTTGCAGCGTGAACACGCGTGTCCATTATTTATACAGTAGGTGTGTGAGCACGGGAGTTCATGTTTACACACGTGTTCTATGTATTTACAGCGTGAACACGCGTGTCCATTATTTATACAGTAGGTGTGTGAGCACGGGAGTTCATGTTTACACACGTGTTCTATGTATTTACAGCGTGAACACGCGTGTCCATTATTTATACAGTAGGTGTGTGAGCACGGGAGTTCATGTTTACACACGTGTTCTATGTATTTACAGTGTGAACACGCGTGTCCATTATTTATACAGTAGGTGTGTGAGCACGGGAGTTCATGTTTACACACGTGTTCTATGTATTTACAGCGTGAACACGCGTGTCCATTATTTATACAGTAGGTGTGTGAGCACGGGAGTTCATGTTTACACACGTGTTCTATGTATTTACAGCGTGAACACGCGTGTCCATTATTTATACAGTAGGTGTGTGAGCACGGGAGTTCATGTTTACACACGTGTTCTATGTATTTACAGCGTGAACACGCGTGTCCATTATTTATACAGTAGGTGTGTGAGCACGGGAGTTCATGTTTACACACGTGTTCTATGTATTTACAATGTGTCCATCATGGAACACGGATATTTAGTAGCAGTATGACACGACTTATATATTGTTACACTGTTGCTATGAAGACGTTTATTGTATGAATTGTGATTGGTTCAGGTTGTATTCTATGAATTGTCACATATTTGTATTTAGTATTTATTATGAGTTACACTATTTATTGGTGTCATTTACACTGTTTTAGGTGTCAGTTGGTGAGTGTCGGCAGCTTAAGGCGAGGTTCTACTTCCATTTATAGCGCAGGAGGACCTTTGATTATTTGTTAACCCAGCCTCTGGAACTCCCTACCCCAACCCATCAGATTATCACCTACTCTCCTCTCCTTTAGGCGCCCCCTGAAAACCCATCTCTTCAGGGAAGCCAACCCCACCCCCTGCTAACCTGCCGACCTCCTCCACTCCTCCTACCACCCCATCCCCCACAGCTATCTCCTCCTGTACCACCACCCCCCCCTCCTAGATTGTAAGCTCCCAGGATCAGGGCCCTCGATCCCCTCATGTATCACATTGTATTGGTATTGTTCTGTCACATGTTCTGTCCCCTCTGTAATGTACAGCGCTGAGCCAACTATCGGGGCTTTATAAATCCTGTATAATAATAATAATAATGGATGTAAAAGGCAATGTGTTTGCTGTGCTCCTCGGTGTCAGTGATCTCCCCTCCTATCAGCTGGTGAATGTTCTGCACGGCTCTGGATCCGGGAACTTTGTGCAGCTGTTGTTCTGTCTGTCTTCCTCTCTGCCATGGACAGCTGCTACCCCCCTCCTCCTACATTTACCACCCCCCTCCCCCTCCTCCTGACACCACATTTCATCCCAGTCCAAGAAAACACAGAGACCCCGTTCTCCAGGCTGGGACTGGGAGAGATCAGATTCCGGGACTGGCAGAGGGAAGTCATATAATCGCAGCTCCGATTACTGACACCACGCATGTCATGTAATGGCATTCTACTCCACTGACACCAATGTAAGGGACATACCACTCCACTGACACCAATGTAAGGGACATTCTACTCCACTGACACCAATGTAAGGGACATACTACTCCACTGACACCAATGTAAGGGACATTCTACTCCACTGACACCAATGTAAGGGACATACTACTCAACTGACACCAATGTAAGGGACATACTACTCCACTGACACCAATGTAAGGGACATACTACTCCACTGACACCAATGTAAGGGACATTCTACTCCACTGACACCAATGTAAGGGACATACCACTCCACTGACACCAATGTAAGGGACATTCTACTCCACTGACACCAATGTAAGGGACATACTACTCCACTGACACCAATGTAAGGGACATTCTACTCCACTGACACCAATGTAAGGGACATACTACTCAACTGACACCAATGTAAGGGACATACTACTCCACTGACACCAATGTAAGGGACATACTACTCCACTGACACCAATGTAAGGGACATTCTACTCCACTGACACCAATGTAAGAGAGATATACTACTCCACTGACACCAATGTAAGGGACATACTACTCCACTGACACCAATGTAAGAGAGATATACTACTCCACTGACACCAATGTAAGGGACATACTACTCCACTGACACCAATGTAATGGACATACTACTCCTCTGTGGGTGTCCCCAGTGTGCCGTCCCCCTTTCCTCGTGTCCCGGGTATTATATACAGTATATACACAGTGTGTCTGTAGAGCCTGTAGTGTCCCGTCTTGTCTATTCTTAGTCTCTATCCATCTGGTGGTGGGGGGAGGGGGGCCTCTCTAATGGGGAATCTTCTTGGCTGTCACATGACCTCCCATGTGGAGGAATCTACATGTCTGGGTGTGGAATGTAATGGGATCTTCCAGAGAAGACCTTCAGACTCCCCTCCATCTCTCTCCATTGGTGGGGAAACGTTTCCCTCTGAAAGAGTAAAGAGGACATGAGAAGGAAGAGAACGTCTCCACTTCCCGTCACTCAAAGCCAAAGGACTCATCCCAGCCATTCCTGGAGAGAAGGAGGACTAGAGGAATCCAGGAGGAGGACTGGTGAGGGTCTATACAGAGTACCCCTCATATGGTTCAGGAGGGGGCCGCATGCCTGGCACTCCCTTCCCTGGCCAGCTTGGCTGCATGCTTGGCACTCCCTTCCCTGGCCAGCTTGGCTGCATGCCTGGCACTCCCTTCCCTGGCCAGCTTGGCTGCATGCCTGGCACTCCCTTCCCTGGCCAGCTTGGCTGCATGCCTGGCACTCCCTTCCCTGGCTAGCTTGGCCGCATGCTTGGCACTCCCTTCCCTGGCCAGCTTGGCTCCATGCTCGGATTGGGGGTCCTTTATGGATTTTCTTCAGGGACCTCACACTATGTTTTATATATTTGTGTGATTAACCCCCTAATATCCACACCAGACTCATATTGCTTTTTTGCATTTTTGGGGGGCTCTTTCATGGAGATCACTCATATAAAAAAGTGTGGAGTGACAGAATGCAGGGGAACTACAAGAACCAGCAGACCCCCTCATTGTTCCCCTGTCAACCCCACAACCCCTTGTCATCCCTACTGTCCCCACAATGCCCCCTGTCCTCCATACTGTCTCCCACACTGCCCCCTGTCCTCCCTAATGTCCCCCACACTGCCCCCTGTCCTCCCAAATGTCCCCCACACTGCCCCCTGTCCTCCCTACTGTCTCCACAATGCCCCCTGTCATCCCTACTGTAACCCACAATGCCCTCTGTCATCCCTACTGTCCACCACACTACCCCCTGTATTCCCTACTGACCCATATACTGCCTCCTGTCCTCGCTACTGTCCCCACAATGCCCCCTGTCCTCCCTACTGTCCCCCATACTGCCTCCTGTCCTCCCTACTGTCCCCCATACTGCCTCCTGTCCTCCCTACTGTCCCCCACAATGTCCCCTATTCTCCCTACTTTCCCCCACACTGTGCCCTGTCCTCCCTACTGTCCCCACAATGCCCCCTGTCCTCCCAAATGTCCCTACACTGCCTTCTGTCCTCCCTACTGTCCCCCATACTGCCCCCTGTCCTCCCTACTGTCCCCCACAATGTCCCCTATTCTCCCTACTTTCCCCCACAATGCCCCCTGTCCTCCTTACTGTCCCCCACACTGTCCCCTGTCCTCCCTACTGTCCCCACAATGCCCCCTGTCCTCCCAAATGTCCCTACACTGCCCTCCCTACTGTCCCAACATTGCCTCCTTTCCTCCCTACTTTAACCTCACTCCCCCCTGTCTCCGCACTGCTCCTTGTCTTTCCTACTGTCCCCCACAGTGCCCCCTGTCCTTTCTACTGTCCCTCACACTGCTACCTATCCCCACTACTGTTCCCACAATGCCCCCTGTCCTCCCTACTGTCCCCTCAGTGCCCCCTGTCCTCTCTACTGTCCCCACAATGCCCCCTGTCCTCCCTACTGTCTCTCACACTACCCCCTCTCCTCCCTACTGTTACTGCACTGTCCCCCTGTCCTCCCTACTGCCCATGCAATGCCCCCTGTCCTACCTTCTATCCCCACAATGCCCCCTGTCCTCCCTACACTTCCCCACAATGCCCCCTGCCCTCCCTACTGTCCCCCACACTGCCCCCTGTCCTCAATATTGTCCTCACACTGCGCCCTGTCCTCCCTTTCCCCTCAGTGCCCCCTGTCCTCCCTACTGTCCCCCACAATTCCCCCTGTCCTCCCTTCTGTCCCTGACAATTCCCCCTGTCCTCCCTACTGTCCCCCACAATGTTCCCTGCCCTCCCTGTCCCCCACAATGTCCCCTGCCCTCTCCACTGCCACTGTCCCCCACAATGTCCCCTGTCCTCCCTACTGTCCCCCACAATGTCCCCTGTCCTCCCTACTGTCCCCCACACTGCCCCCTGTCCTCCCTACTGTCCCCCCAAATGTTCCCTGTCCTCCCTACTGTCCCCCATAATGTCCCCTGTCCCCCACAATGCCCCCTGTCCTCCCAAATCTCCCTACACTGCCCCCTGTCCTCCCTACTGTCCCCCACAATACCCCCTGTCCTCCCTACTGTCCCCCACACTGCTCCCTGTCCTCCCTACTGTCCCCCACAATGTCCCCTGTCCTCCCTACTGTCCCCCACACTGCCTCCTGTCCTCCCTACTGTCCCCCACAATGCCCCCTGTCCTCCCAAATCTCCCTACACTGCCCCCTGTCCTCCCTACTGTCCCCCACAATACCCCCTGTCCTCCCTACTGTCCCCCACACTGCTCCCTTTTCTCCCTACTGTCCCCCACAATGCCCCCTGTCCTCCCTACTGTCCCCCACACTGCCCCCTGTCCTTCTTACTGTCCCCACAATGCCCCCTGTCCTCCCTACTGTCCCCCACACTGCCCCCTGTCCTGCCTACTGTCCCCCACAATGCCCCCTGTCCTCCCTACTGTCCCCCACACTGCCTCCTGTCCTCCCTTCTGTCCCCCACAATGCCCCCTGTCCTCCCTACTGTCCCCCACACTGCCCCCTGTCCTCCCTACTGTCCCCCACACTGCCCCCTGTGCTCCCTACTGTCCCCACAATGCCCCCTGTCCTCCCTACTGTCCCCAAAATGCCCCCTGTCCTCCCTACTGTCCCCCACACTGCCCCCTGTCCTCCCTACTGTCCCCCACAATGCCCCCTGTACTTCCTACTGTTCCCCACAATGCCCCCTGTCCTCCCTACTGTCCCCCACAATGCCCCCTGTCCTTCCTACTGTCCCCCACAATGCCCCCTGTCCTTCCTACTGTCCCCCACAATGCCCCCTGTCCTCCCTACTGTCCCCCACAATGCCTCTGTCCTTCCTACTGTCCCCCACAATGCCCCCTGTCCTTCCTACTGTCCCCCACAATGCCCCCTGTCCTCCCTACTGTCCCCCACAATGCCCCCTGTCCTTCCTACTGTCTCCCACAATGCCCCCTGTCCTTCCTACTGTCCCCCACAATGCCCCCTGTCCTCCCTACTGTCCCCCACAATGCCCCCTGTCCTTCCAATTTTCTGTATGCTGGGGTCTTATCGGAATCTGAAAGCCCCCCCATGTGAATGAGTATGGAGTACATGTTACAGTTACTCATTCACAAGAAAAAATGTGTAAATAATGACAGGAGACCTTCTGTGACAAGTCCTTTATTAAAAATAAAAATGTAAAAAATGTCCCCCGAAGTAGATCCAACGTCACTCACAATGCCCGCCTCCATCGCTACGTGGAAAAAGGAAAAAAACTTGTGACTCCGGCTCCCGGGAATGACGGCTCTGAACCTGGAAGTGACAGAATGTTTGTCATTTTGGGGTTCATTCATCACAGATGAGATCGGGGGATCAGATCCTCTCCAAGCTCCTCCTGCTTAGTAAGATGAAGTGGTTTACCGATGTTCCTCCGTCCTGGACATCCTGGAGGAAACACGGCAGGCACCAGCAGGGGGGAGGGGCGGCACATTCTCTGTACTGTAAAGTGATTGGCTGCTTCTATAGCTGCCCGGATCAATTTTACATGACCGCTGGCTGAAATAATAATACAAACCTCATTTGTGTTTAACCCCTTGAATACCAGAAGGATAAGAAATGTACCTTAGTAGACGAGGGGTCGGGTAATGAGGTGAAGCTCTCCTGACTTCCATCAGCCAATCATGTGGAAGCAAAATTGCATTTTTTTACATTTTCTTTGCATGTGATTGGATATTCTTTGTAAAGTCAGATTTCACCGCATTCACTAAGCTCCGGGGGAAAGTTCTGTGAAAAGTGTAAAGTGAACAGCCTAGTTGTATTTAGTAAATCCCCCCTCTGTCTGTACACTGAACTGTCCGGAATGCAGGTCTGGGGCCAATAATGATGCAGACAGCTGACATACATGACATGGATCCTAATACCCCTCCCCCTCCTCTCCCACCCTACTTAATATAGACCAGCAGACTAGAATATCCTCCTGCGCCCCCCTGCACACTGACACAGGATGGGGGATGGTGTGGGACAAGGCAGAGGGGGGGGCATGTTCTCATGGAAGATGACTGAATGAGATTTTGAGCTTCACCCTTGTCTTTGCTGGTATATGGAAGATCACTTGGTGGTGGTAATGGAGCTGAACCCGGCAATGAAGCAGATCTACAGTACAGCTACCATTACTGGTCCCTCAATGGTCCCAAGGTCAGTGCAGATCTCCATAATGTTCCTCTCTGCCCCCCACCAACTTCCTTCTAACCCCCTCAACAGAGCTACGACCTTCTTTTAGTTTTGTGTTAATTAGACCTCAGCAGGCAGTTGTCACCGACAATCTGTCCAAGAGTTCCCTTTATTGTCCCAGCACCTCAATGCATCCTTTGACCCCCCCCACCCTAGTAAAACAGTCCCAGCACACAGCTATCTCTTTCATCGCCCCTCATGTTAACCCCTTCCTGCCCAGTGTCATTAGCACAGTGTCAGTGCTTTTTTTTTAGCACTGATCACTGTATTGGTGTCACTGGGGATGTCAGTGACACCAAGTCAGTTTCCCCCAGTGTCAGAACTCCATGCCAAAATTTAAAAAAATGGTGTGGAGGCCCCAGAAAATCCATACCAGACCCTTATCCTAGCATGCAGCCCGGCAGGTCAGGAAAGGGGAGGGGGACGAGCGAGTGCCCCCCCCTGTGCCATATCAGACCACATGCCCTCAACAGGGGGGGGTGCTTTGGGGCAGGGGGGCTCCCATCATCTGAAACAGAGCTTTTTTTTTAATTTTACTGTTGCTGCAGCGGCAGTGGCGGTGATGGCGGACATCGTGATTGGTGTTGGATCTACTGCGGGGGACATTCTTTTAGTTTTTCCTTTAATAGAGGACTTGTCACAGACCCTGTCCTGTCTTTTTTCACACTACACTTTTTGTTTTTTGTGAATGTGTAGCGGTACCATGTACCCCATACTCCTTCACATGGGGGGGCGGGATCTCGGGTCTCCCTTGTTAAAGGGGCCATCCAGATTCTGATAAGCCCCCTGCCTGCAGACCCCCAAAACCACTGGCCAGGGTTGTAGAGAAGGGGCCCTTGTCCCCATCAACATGGGGACAAGGTGCTTTTGGGGGGAACCCCTCCTTCCCCAAAGGACCCCCCCATGTTGAGGGCATGTGGCCTGGTATGGTTCAGGAGGGGGGCACTTGTTCCCCCCCTTTCCTGACCTTCTGGGCTGCATGCTCGGATAAGGGTCTGGTGTAGATTTGGGGGGACCCCCAAGCCATTTTTTATACAAATTTTGGCATGGGAGTTCCCCTCAAAATCCATACCAGACCTGAAGGGCTTGGTATGGATGGGAGGGGGGACCCCATGCTGTTTTTTAATTTTTTTAATTGCCGGCAATTCTTTTACATTCAGCTGTCAGTGGGGAACCCTGCAGACAGCTGAAACATTGCCGCATGGTTGTCACTACTAAAATACCGCATGACTCCATCAAATACCTCCTGCAGTATTTTAGTGGAATTCACTTCTTCTGACCTCCGGAACGGATTAATTGGTTTTCAATGCATTCCTATGGGAAACCGCGTTTCGGTTTATGAATTTTTTGCTATACAAAAAGTCCAGCAGAACGAATTAAATTCCTAAACCGAGGTATGCCTCTGTGTGTGTATATATATATATACAGTATGTGTGTATTTACATAGACATGGCTTAGTCTGTATATTCTAGGGACATGTGGTGTCAATTAGTCGTACGTTGGCTTGCACCCCTCCCCCGAGGTTGTATGAGGATAAGGTCTCACATGCATTTAGTATATAAAGGTTTAAGTATGTATAAGTTAGGAATGGAAGTCCTTTACACTGTAGGATTCCCTGATTAACATATTCAAATGAAAAAGGAGTTTACATTGAAATCCATCTATTGGCGTCTGTAATATGATGGGAGAAAGAAAGAAAAAAGAAGGAAAAAATACCTTCAAGGTTTGATCTAGTTCAGTGCCAGGGTTATTGTTTGGGTCAAGGTCAGGGTCAAAGGTCAGTGTCAAAGGTCAGTGTCAAAGGTCAGTGTCAAAGCTCAGGATTAAAAAAAACAATTGGTATCAGTGTCAGTTAGTGTCAGTTAGTGTCAGTGTGTTTTAGGTAAAAAAAAAAAAAGACAAAAGCAAAATGCGCACCATTGTCTCTGGGCGGTACTCCGGGTACAAACAACAAATAACATACACATATATGGTGTCGCTGTGATCGTCAAGGGCTGGAGAATTTATTTTGGGTTGTTCTTTGGTGGTAGGTTATGGTAGTAACAAGAAACACACAGCTAACTAAAAAAAATATTTTTTTTTACTATTTTGGGCCAGTTTTCTTTTGATAATAAAAAAAAAATCAGGAGCTATCCATTACCATTTACCACCAAATGAAAGTGCGATTTGTCCTGAAAAAAACGCGGCATAATCCACCCGGATGTACAAAGTAGTTGTGATGATACGGACGGTTTTACTATCACATGACAACGTTGCATAATTCTGCCTCGGCATTTAGATTTGTTTTACCCTCAGGCATGAAGGGTTACAAAGAGGTTCTCACTCTTCCGGGTCCATTATTTCTGATTGAATTTGAAAGGTTCTAAGTGGATTGAACAGATTGTTTTTCAGGCCTATGAATTACGTGACAAAGTGCCTCCTTTCCATTATTGAAGCCCACTCCAGTAGTGAGCACTTCTTGGGCTTCTCATCATCAGGTTCCTGTGTCTCAGATCTGTAAGTCCTGCTCTTCAATGTATATGTCCTCTAAGTTTTACAAGGTCCATGTATCGGCCACTTCATCCATTTTGTTCCCCAACCTGCAAAACCTCTGCTGCAGCCAGAACTCATTTATTTAGTGGTGGAATCCCTACTGTCACTAAATGAGAGGTTTTGGTTTGGTGGCTAGGATACTGGAAGCCTCCGCCATCCTAGCAACCGAGGAAGCTGTTCGGACTTTAGCAACCATTGATTGCCACAAAGCATCATTGGCTGTTACGTAGGTTTCACCATAACAACCCATGATGCAGTGCAAGTGCCTGCATCTTAGCAACCAATAAGGTGGTGCTGCACAGTTCCACTGGTTGCTAGGACACAGGTGGCCAGGGTATGGGATTTAGCGATGAAGTAGTGACATTTAGACAATTAGTCAATGACCTCACCTGGAAGCCCTTTATTTCACTGTCAGCTGTCAGCATGGGAAATGTCATTTGTGGACAGAATATGTTGGGATAGTCTTGGTGGTCCGTGTGTTTTCTTTGGCAAGTTGGAGGAACATAAAACACCGGATGCCATGATTATTATCTATGATGGGGTCTTTGTTGTTGGTTAGACTTTATCATGGTGTTTATTTTCTAGTTGACCTTTTTCTTGTAAATGAGTAACCAGACATACTATGTACCTCTTACACATTTATGTAGGGGGGCAGATGTCTGGGGGCCCCTCTTACAAATCTTCCCTGCAGACCCTCACAACCACTGAGCTAGAATTGGGGGGAAGAGGCCTTGTCCCCATCAACATGGCTAGGCAGCCTGTGGTACCCTTCTCATGTTGAGGGCATTTGGTCTGGTATGGGTTAGGTAGAGGGCTACCACTTGCTGACCCCATTTCCTGGCCAGCCAGGCTTCCTGCATAGATATGGATTAGCTATGGATTTTGGGGAGTCAAGAATAAGGGTCGGGTATGAATGGTGAGAGGAATTCCAGCCACTTTGTATTGTTTCTCTCTGATTTTGTTTTTCTACATTCTACAGGTATGCCATTTGACAGGCAGGTTTGAAGCATTATTTAAGGATTTGTTTTTAATTAAAATAACACACATGGTACCCTTACCTGCTCCCTGCAATGGTACTGCACAGAGCAGCCCCAAACCTCCTCTTCTGGGGTCCCCTGCTGGATATTTTAAGCTCCTTTTCTTCAGTTTCTTCCCTGTAGCAAGCCGCTTGCTCTGGGGACTGGCATGTGGACTAGCTCCCCAGGGCCGGTCTGCGTGTGTCTATAGATATACACAGAGTGGCTCGGCCCCACCCCCTGCTCTCAGGATCTACCTGACAGTAGAAGGAGCCAATGGTTCCCACTGCTGCCCGATCCTCCTGTGAGAAGAGAAAGATGGGAGAAGAACCGCAGTCGGGCTCAGTGCTGGATCAATGCAGGACTCAGGTAAGTGTTTGGTTGGGACACAGAAAGTGGCAGAACATTGTTTACCTTAATGTGGGGAATGCTTTAAGGGAAGAAAAGATTTTATGTTCAGGGCCAGTTCCCACCATAACCACCTGCAGACCAGTGACGTGCCCATACGTTGCCGGACCTTCGCTGGTGATACTGGGATGATGGCTGCAGCTGAAGAAGTCATCCCGGTGTTGTTTATTAGAGCCGAGGGTCTGCTTTCTTATAAAAGCAATCCAACCAGATAATTAGCCGCTGGATTGCTTTTACAAGCAGCGGGAAGGGACGTCCCCCCTCCCACCACCTTCTGTGGCCTCTCAGCCTCTCCTGTCCCATAGAAGCAAACAGAGGCCAGATTGGCCATGATGGCCTCCATGATGCAGGAAGATGGAAGTGATGAGCATTCATCCCTTCTGGTTTTCTGGAATATAAAATGGTAAGGCCCCTTTCACCCCGGGTGGGCCCGTCAGCGGATCCTCTTGCTCAGCGGGGGATCTGTCTGCTGATCGCTGCTGGACAAATGGATGACAAGCCTGCGTCTGCTTCACTTATACAGAGCGGACATGGACACGGCCCGCTGTCCTCTATGGGCGGTCAGACTGCCATGTGATCCGATCCAATGGACAGGAGGGGAATGGATCCCCATCTGTCTCTTTTTGGTGGATCGGATCGGATGTCGGCGAGTGTAAAGGGACACATATCCGTTTACATCTGCCGCTCCATAGAGGAGAATAGAGGTTCTGATCGGGTCCGGACCCAATCGGAACGTCCGTGTGAAAGGGGCCTAAAGTATCTGATTACACTGATCTTGGTGCGATCAGATGTTAAGGGCAGAGGAGAGATTTGGAGGCTAATACACCCCAGATCTCTCCATAAAGAGTACCTGTCACTGCCTATTGCTATCACAGGGGATATTTATATTTTCTGTGATACCAATAAAAGTCATCCAAAAAGAAATGTAAAGCAACAATGTCAACAAAATAAATGGAAAGAAATATGCAGCCCCCCTCCCCCCCCCGTGTTTGTGAGCAAAAGGTGAATGCACGAGACATGCCGCACGCTTTCAAACAGCGATGGTCCCACACATGTGAGGTAACACCGTGAACATCAGATCGAGGGCAGTAATTCTAGTACTAGACCTCCTGTGTAAATCTAAAGTGGGGCCCTGTAAAGGCTTTTATAGCATCTCCTGTGGATAATGACATTTACCTCATTTGTGGCTGTTGCAGGCGTGCGCACTTTTAAAGAATGACACGTTTGGTATTTATTCACTCGCCGTAACATACATTTTTAAATTTATACTGCGTGTAAAAAATTATAACACCCTTCATTTTATTCTCTAGGACCTCCGCTATAAAAAGTCTATAACGTTTGGGGCTCTAACTGATTTTCTAGCAAAAAATCTGATTGTGAAATGTAAATAAAAATGGTCAGAAAAGGCCTGATCTTCAAGTGGATACATTGCACAGGAACGTGCTGCGCATGCAATGCTCTGTGCGTTCCAGTGCGATTCACATGCTATCTGGGTGCAGTATGATTTCACACCATTCATTTGAATTGGCTGAAATGGCACCAGACCACAGCTAAAGTTGTGCTTGGACTACTTCACAAAACACACAGCAACCGGACCGCATGGAACGTCAGTACTTCTGTGCCATGCCATCCAGTGCAGGAAAATGCCCTGTGATTGTGGCCTGCGTTTGGGGTGTCGTTAGCATTGCACTGACACCAGGTGGGGGACACAAACATGGACCTCAGATTTCCCACATCACATTCTGGTGTCAACTGGCCCTCAGAACCACTCTAAACGCATAATCTTCATAGATATTGGGACACGATTGTCGGCACCATTAATCAAGCTTTTTTCAATGACATCAAACTGAACCCAAACCCCTTCACGCCTGAAGGTACAACAAATGTTCATGCCTAAGCACAATTTTGCAGCTTTGACATGCGTTAGTGAAACCGTCATCACAACTACTTTGTGCATCCAGTTGGTAAATGGTAATGGACATCTCCTGATTTTATTTTATGTGATCAAAGGAAAACAGGCCCAAAATAGTGAAAATCATTTTTTCTAAAGTTAGCTGTATATTTCTTGCTGCTGCCATAACCTACCACCAAAGGACAACCCCCAACAATTCTCCTGCCCCCGACGATGGCAGCAATACCTCGTATGTGTATGTTAGTTGCTGTTTGTACCCGGAGTACAGCCCAGGAACAGTACTGCGCAGTTTTCTTTACATTTTTTTTTACCTTCTAAAACACACCGACACTAACTGACACTGATACTAATTTACATAAATAAATACCCCCCCAAAATACTGACTCTGACCTTAACCTTTGACCCTGACCTTGACCCAAACACTAACCCTGGCACTGTCCTAGATCAAACCTTCATCTACGTATTTTTTATTTTTTTTATTTTAAATTACTGTTATTATTATTATTATTAATTGATTTTTTTACACTCTTTTGTTTTTTTTTTTCTCTGAGAGGAGAGACAATGTAAGAAAACACGTGGGGCGAGCTTCACAGTGACTCCTCATTGTGATAGCCAATCAGAGGCTCATAGTGATCAGGTGACCCAGAGTTGGGAGTTCTGAGTTTTGATCATTAGTATGGGACCCAGAGGTCTCAGTGAGACCCCCGCCTCTGTGCTGGGAGCTGGCCATACGGTGTGCTCCCACCACAAAGACAGATATGCAAATACAGTGAGGAACAGAAGTATTTGAACCCCCTGCGATTCTGCAAGTTCTCCCACTTCTCCATCATGGAGGGTCTGACATTCACATTGGAGGGGATTCCCACTCTGAGGACAGAATTCAGGAGATCACATTGTATGATCTGTAAAGAATGTATTTGTCTCGCACGGCTGAACAGAAGTATTTGAACCCCTGAGAAGATCCGGGTTAATATTTTGTACAGAAGCCTTTGTTTGCAATTACAGAGGTCAGACGTTTCCTGTAGTCCTTGGCCAGGTTTGCACTGCAACAGGGATTTTGGCCGACTCCTCCACACCGATCTCCTCTAGATCTGTCAGGTTTCGGGGCTGTCGCTGAGCAACACGGAGTTTCAGCTCCCTCCAAAGATGTTCTATTGGATTTAGGTCTGGAGACTGGCTAGGCCACTCCAGAACCTTGATATGCTTCTTACGGAGCCACTCCTTGGTTCTCCTGGCTGTGTGCTTCGGGTCGTTGTCATGTTGGAAGACCCAGCCACGACCCATCTTCAAAGCTCTGACTGAGGGAAGGAGGTTGTTGCTGAAAATCTCACAATAAATGGCCCCATTCATCCTCTCCTTAATACAGTGCCGTCATCCTGTCCCCTTCGCAGAAAAGCACCTCCAAAGCATGATGTCACCACCCCCATGCTTCACAGTAGGGATGGTATTCTTCGGATGCAACTCATCCTTCTTTTTCCTCCAAACACGACGAGTGAAGTTTAGACCAAAAAGTTCTCCTTTGGTCTCATCTGACCACATGACTTTCTCCCTTCCTCCTCTGGAACATCCAGATGGTCATTGGCAGACTTCAGACGGGCCTGGACATGTGATGACTTGAGCAGGGGAACCTTCAGACGGGCCTGGACATGTGATGACTTGAGCAGGGGAACCTTCCGTGCAATGCATGATTGGAAACCATGACGGCGTAGTGTTCTACCGACAGTGACCTTTGAAACTGTGGTCCCAGCTCTCTTCATGTCATTGACCAGCTCTTCCCTTGTAGTTCTGGGCTGATTCCTCACCTTTCTTCTCATCAGTGATACCCCACGAGGTGACATCTTGCATGGAGCCCCAGTCCGAGGGAGACTGACAGTTGTCTTTAGCCTCTTCCATTTTCTAACAATTGCTCCAACAGTTGATCTATTTTCACCAAGCTGCTTGGCAATTGCCCCGTAGCCCTTTCCAGCCTTGTGCAAGTCCACAATTTTGTCTCTGGTGTCTTTTAACAGCTTCTGGTCTTGCCCATGGTAGTAGTCGGCGTCTGACTGACTGTGGGGTGGACAGGTGTGTTTAAAGAGCTCAGACAGGTGCTACTAAGTTAGATTAATGAGTGGAGTAGAGGTGGACTTTTTAAAGGTGCAGTAACAGGTCTTTGACAGCCAGAATTCTTGCTGTTTCTTAGGTGTTCAAATACTTCTGTTCAGCCGTGCGAGACAAATACATTCTTTACAAATCATACAATGTAATCTCCTGAATTTTGTTTTTTAAATTCTGTCTCTCAGAGTGGGAATGCACCTACAATGTGAATGTCAGACCCTCCATGATTTCTAAGTGGGAGAACTTGCAAAATCTCAGGGTGTTCAAATACTTCTGTCCCTCACTGTAAGATGGTAATGTGATGCAAGGTGTACTCCTATACTTTTGAATTTTAACATATTATTTTTCTATCCCAAGTGGACCATGATGGCTGTGAAAACCCAATAGCATAAGGCTGTTGTGCGCTATGTTACACGTTTCTGACTTTGGATGTGTTTCATTATCTGACAATGCATGTCGTGATACTGATTGTACTCTGATGTCAACTCTGGAATGTTTTGGATGTTTTCATAAATTTTCATTTTAATTAAAAAAATATAGAAAACATCTTTATTTAGCCCTTTATATAGAATTCTGACTTTTTTGTTTTTCTGTACAGGTGGATTGAAGAACCACGTTTTTGGTCATGCTGGTCTTCATAAGTACAACTCAGTCACATGGGAAACGAGCCAAATGGATGTCTTAGGTGACGGAACGTCTTTATCGTAGGTCACTGGAGGATTCACACAGGACACGAGACATATCAGTGTTCTCAATGTTGTAAATGGTTTGGATCCTCTTCAACATTGATCCCCCCTCAGAGGACAACAGCAGAGAAGACATTTCAGTGTTCTGGAAGTGACAATGCTTTACCATGTAGTTCAACCCTTGCATCCATAACAATTATTTCAGAAGCTATTTCTTGTTTGGATTGTGATAAAGGTTTTACAATGAAGGCAAAACATATCACACACCAGAAGGGTCACACTGAAGAGATACCTTTTCAGTGTTTTGAGTGCAACACAGCTTTTACAACAAAGGGTAATCTTACCAAACACAAGAGGGTTCACACCAGAGAGAAGCCATATCAGTGTTCTGAATGTGATAAAACCTTTACATCGAAGGATCAACTTATCAAACACCAGAGGATTCACACTGGAGAGAAGACATATCAGTGTTCTGAATGTGATACAGCTTTTACACACAAGTGTTATCTTATCAGACACCAGAGGGTTCACACTAGAGAGAAGCCATATCAGTGTTCTGAATGTGAAAAAGCTTTTACAATGAAAGGTAATCTTATGACACACCAGAGGATTCACACTGGAGAAAAACCATATCAGTGTTCTCAATGTGATAAAGCTTTTACAATTAAATGTAATCTTATGACACACCAGAGGATTCACACTGGAGAGAAGTCGTATCAGTGTTCTGAATGTGATAAAGCTTTTACAGTGAAGTCACATCTTATCAGACACCAGAGGAGTCACACTGGAGAGAAGTCATATCAGTGTTCTGAATGTGATAAAGCTTTTACACTGAAGTCACATCTTATCACGCACCAGAGGGTTCACACTAGAGAGAAGCCATATCAATGTTCTGAATGTGATAAAGCTTTTACAACGAAAGATTATCTTATGAAACACAAGAGGATTCACACCGGAGAGACGCCATATCAGTGTTCTGAATGTGATAAAGCTTTTACAATGAAAGGTAATCTTATCACACACCAGAGGATTCACACTGGAGAGAAGCCATATCAATGTTCTGAATGTGATAAAGCTTTTACAACGAAAGAGTATCTTATCAAACACAAGAGGATTCACACCGGAGAGAAGCCATATCAGTGTTCTGAATGTGATAAAGCTTTTACAATGAAGCCAAGTCTTATCACACATCAGAGGATTCACACCGGAGAGAAGCCATATCAGTGTTTTGAATGTGATAAAGCTTTTACCGAGAAGTCACATCTTATCACACACCAGAGGATTCACACTGGAGAGAAGCCATATCA